>NC_134897.1:38530131-38545131 GCF_041734735.1 Babylonia areolata
AAACGTGATTTTTGAAACCTGATTTTATTTTTTCAAAAAAAGGTACTTTTGTGAATATAGCTTCTGGTTCGACGTTTCTCTCTGTATGCGAAAATAATCCTTTAGTACACATCCTGGCAGAAATGAAACGTTTTTGTACAAAACTGAACTTCAAGTGCATCCTGAAGTTAAAAAAAAAAAAAAAAACGCAGTAGAAAGCAATGCAACTGGAAGTAAGCCAAGCTATAATCGATATCGGTAAAGCTAACTTTGACAAGTGGATTCAGACGAGAGGAATCTGGGCCACAATCGACATCTCATATGAAAAGTTGGGTAGACGTAACAAACAAAAACTACATTGATGACTATACTAATGAATTGCCAGAGTGCCATTCATTGAATCCTGGATGATGGCGGGAGGAAAGATAAGAGTTTGTGGTTCATTTTCCTCAAAATGTTTCGGTGCCCATCAGATCTGTCAGGGATGCGCCACATGTTCTTCATATATCGGATACATGATTAATTCAATAATTTCAGTTTCAGTTTCAGTAGTTCAAGGAGGCGTCACTGCGTTCGGACAAATCCATATACGCTACACCACATCTGCCAAGCAGATGCCTGACCAGCAGCGTAACCCAACGCGCTTAGTCAGGCCTTGAGAAAAAAAAATGTAGATAAGCTTACATAAATAAATAATAATTATGATATAAAAAGGTAGTAGTAATGAAAATAATAATAAAATAATAACAATAATAATAAATAAATAATTAAATAAATAAGACAACAATGATGATAAATAAGCAAATAAATGTAAAACATGAAGACACACATTCACACATACACCCACACATACATAACAGATATGCACCAAACACGCAGTTTCACAGATATTTCAATAGATAATTCAGATAATTCAATAGACAAACTGAAAAAACATGGTTGTGGATACACTGGCAGATGAAAATTCAAAGGAAAAAGTGACACGAATAGAAATGCTCAAAGTACGCTAATAACGCAGGAGGGTTTCTGGTGAAATATTAAATAAACATAAAAAGTAGCATTTGAGAATAACTCTATAATGATTTTACAGATCGAAGCTGTGTGGCTTTAGGAAGAACGATCGAAACTGCTTCACAGGGACCCATGGAAGTCACAGTGGGGGGAAACATGTAGGGGAATGGTTTGTTGCCTTTCAACATGTGTGTGTGTGTGTGTGTGTGTGTGTGTGTGTGTGTGTGTGTGTGTGTGTATTTGTGTGTGGGTGTTTGTGTGTGTGTGTGTGTGTGTGTGTGTGTGTGTGTGTGTGTGTGTGTGTGTGTGTGTGTGCCTGTTTATATGCTCTGTATAATCAAGCAGAAAAATGATCCCCAAAATAATATTTGTGCTGGATATGATGCTGTGCATGATTGTTGATCGTCAAGACTAGCACGCACGCACACAAACACACACACACACACACACACAGACACGCACGCACACACACACACACGCAAGCACACACACACACACACACACACACACACACAGAAGCATACCCCCCCCCCCCACACACACACACACACTCTTCCCCACCCCAACACACAACATCCACATCCACCCACACACGCAGACCAATTCACCCCAACCTATTACCTCGGCAAATCTCGCAAGACGGTAGACGGCAGAACGGAGACTATGCAAATCCCAGTCTGTGGACCATATCTAGGGGAAAGGGAGACTACTATCTCGACAACACAAACCATCGGCGTGATGGGCACGGCAAGTTTGTAATGAGCTGACCTGCTGTGAGATCACGACTGTGGACAAGTCCAGTGTCTGAAAACACACACACACACACACACACACACACACACCGCTTCAGCCAGCTTCGCGAAACGAGCAGAAAAATCGGTGTAAAGCAGATGGTTTCTGTTTGTACAAACACTTACCAGACAATTGAAATCAGTTGAAACCCAAATTGCGGAATAAAGAAATTGACAACGCACATAAAACTCTGCTCTTAAAAAATATATTAATAAGGATCTGAGGCCCACTAGCGATGGAGAAAAAGAAGATGAAGGAGGAGGAGGAGGAAGAGAAGCAGGAGGAGGAGAAGCCATCTTATGAACTCTCGAAAGCACCAAGCAGCAGGAGGAGAAGCCATCTTATGAACTCTCGAAAGCACCAAGCATTAACCTTTACCGTGCTTCCTGGGTCTTCTAGGACCCAGTGACTCAATAAAACTACCATATCTTGGGAACGGATAGAGCTATGCACATAAGCAAGAGAAAATGACGGAATTTTATCGGACTATTTCCTGAACGAAAAGCAGACCTCTTTGTTCACAGCTCAAGAGCCATGAATCCTGGAATAATGTCAATTTACTGAAGTCATTTAAAAATGTATTCAAGACAGCCACGGTACTCATAGCGAAACGTATTCAGAAAGTGAGACAGACAGTGAGAGAGACAGAGAGGGGCGGAAAGACAGAGAAGAGGGAGGGAGACAAAGAAAAGAGGCAGACAGACATACAGGTAGAAGCCGGTGTACGTGTGTGCATGTATGTGAGTGTGCACGCGCGCACGCATGTGTGTATGCGCGCGCGTATGTTTGTGAGTGTGCATGTGCGTTCGTGTGCGTGTGCATATGTAAACAAGAGCGTGCATGCGTATGTGTGTTCCATATTCCGCATACAGCCTCTCCTACGACTCTTTATTTTGCTGTCTCAAATTTCATTCACGATTGCCTGAGACCTATGAAGGTTATGCAGCACAGACAACAGTACAAGATCACTCCCGCAGACTGCGTGTCCCCTGTCTCATCCCGTGGTCCACCAAACAACCGTGTCTGGCAGCAGCTGGGGGGTGTTCAGGTAGGATCCATTGCATTCATTTTCACCATCTCGGTGCATACATTTTCACTATTCTTTGTGCGTACATTTTCACTGTATTGGTGCATTCATTTCCATTATCTTGCCCGTTCCAGAGAGTTTCAGACGCGACGACGAAGACTGCCTGTACATTCTCAAGTGGCTTGACTGAAGTCAAGGTTTTGACAGAAGGAAAGCAGCTACAGCCTTGCCTCTATCGAATCTTCACCGAAAAAACAACAACAAAAATCCCCAAAAAAACCCAACCAAACAAAACAAACAAACAAACAAACCAACAAACAATCAAAAACACACAGACATACAGACACAGACACACACGGGCTGATCATATTGCGCAACACAACATTGCACAATACAGTACCGTACAGTACAGCACAGTGCACATCAATACAGTACAGTAAGGTACAGCACAGTGCAGTGCAGCGCTGCGTAGTTCAGAACAGCGCAGTACAGTGCAGTACAACGCGAGGCATTGCCATGCAATACAGTACAATAAAATGCACAGGAGTGCGGTGATATGAATTTATTCAATACACAGTCATTGCACTTTAGAATTACTGCAAGTGTTTCATCCACGTCCGTCCTCCACAGTCCGGAAGGCTGGGCAAGGGACCGTGATTTCACACAGTCATCAAGTGTCCTCTCCGGTATAACCGTTATCTTGATGACCACAGTCATTGAAAAAAAAAGGTGATCGGATACCAGATATTGACGACAGCGAAAGAATAAGGAATTCCTATTCGTTAACTCACTCAGTACGGCCAGTCCTCTCTTCTCCTCTACACAGACCCCTCGGATGTCCAGTGGGTGTCTCAATGACCCAACCTTTAGCTTCCGTCGTCAGAATTGTGGTATCTTTGTCAACATTCACCTAGAGCCTTCCGCTTGCAATATTTTGATGATGGTAACTGGGGTGAAACGCTGTTAATGTCGTCTCTTTCGCCGTTCGTATGGAGAGAGTTAAACTGTCATGGCAACCCAGTGACCAGATTATTAGTTTCAGTTTCTCAAGGAGGCGTCACTGCGTTCGGATAAAACCCGTACAAGCTACACCACATCTGCTTCGTAGATGCCTAACTGCAGCATAAACCAGGGAGCTGGTCAGAACATGAGTGAATGCATGGTTATTTGTGTGCTTACCAGTGTGGATGTCTTCTGCTAGAAGACAACACTTCTGTTGCCACGAGTTGTTTTTTTTTTCAAGGACCCCATTTTATTGTCCAGTCATAACGACTTGACGCTCAGTTTGCTTTACCAGTCAAACTTGGGAGAAAAGGCAAGACCGGGAATCCTCTTCTTCTTCTTCTGCGTTCACTCGTATGCACACGAGTGGGCTTTTACGTGTATGACCGTTTTTACCCCGCCATGTAGGCAGCCATACTCCGTTTTCGGGGGTGTGCATGCTGGGTATGTTCTTGTTTCCATAACCCACCGATCGCTGACATGGATTACAGGATCTTTAACGTGCGTATTTGATCTTCTGCTTGCATATACACACGAAGGGGGTTCAGGCACTAGCAGGTCTGCACATATGTTGACCTGGGAGATCGTAAAAATCTCTACCCTTTACCCACCAGGCGCCGTCACCGTGATTCGAACCTGGGACCCTCAGATTGACAGTCCAACGCTTTAACCACTCGGCTATTGCGCCCGTCAAGACCGGGATTCGAACCCAGACCCTCACGGACACTGTACTGGCAGATAAACGTCTGGACCATTCTGCCACCTTCTTCTTTATATTAGGGTAATATGAACTGCTATATTTTGACAATGCGCATGATAAGAAAAAAAAAGTTCCAACCTCAGACTGAAATCTTGACACACACAAAATTTCCGCCATATAATTCCAGGCCTTTGCTTCGGTTTCACGATATTTCATATCAGTTGTAATTATTAGGTGGAAGAGACCATTTGTTATGTGGTACATCGACCGTATTGCCTTGTCCATGACAGTGAATAATAGCTATCTTATGTACAACACATTTGCATACAGTGTAGACGATAAATGTACCAACGATCTAAGTGATAATACTTGTCTGCTCTCGTTGATAAATGCATCGGACTTAAGTGAACCCCCCCCTCTCTCTCTCCCACTCTTTCTCTGTCTGCGCGCACGCGTGTGTGTGTGGATGCGTCCGGGTGTGTGTAAGAATGTATGTGTGTGTGTGTGTGTGTGTGTGTGTGTGTGTGTGTGTGACTTGTGTGTGTGTGTGTGTATGTGTGTGTGTGTGTGTGTTGTGTGTGTATGTGTGTGTGTGTATGTGTGTGTGTGTGTGTGTGTGTTTGTGTGTTGTGTGTGTATATGTGTGTGTGTGTATGTGTGTGTGTGTGTGTTGTGTGTGTGTGACTTGTGTGTGTGTGTGTGTGTGTGTGTGTGTGTGTGTGTGTGTGTGTGTGTGTGTGTGTGTGTGTGTGTGTGGGTGTGGGTGGGTGGGTGGGTGGGTGGGGGTGGGATTTGCAGACACGGCACACCCCTCAATCCACTTTCTCTTGTGTTCCACAATTTTCACAGTTTGTCTGTTGGGGCCAGGTTGGGGGAGGGAGAAGTGAGGGGGGCTGGGGTTCGGTAGGGGGACAGAAAAGCAGAAAACAGCACTGGACTGTCCATGCAAACTCTCTCGTTTCCAGCCAGTGGAAAACGCACGTTCGTTCAACAGAGATCCATTTCGTTGGAACAGTTCGGTGCGTGCCTCTCCCGTTTCTACCAACAATACTCCCTCTTCCAGGAGGTATACAACTCCCACGTGCACTCAGATCTACGGTTGACCTTTCACGTGTCGTGCCCTTTTTACTCACGCTGTTTAAAGCATCCCACATTTCATTTCCGGGGCAGTGCTTTCTTAGAGTTTTCCTCTTCTAAAAACTCGCTGAACTGTAATATGAACTGAGTGACTTTTAACCGTGCGCGTGTCAATTTTCTCCGATACAATACGCAAGAAAATGTTCAACCGCAAGAACAAGGTCCATACCAAGCACGTCTGCACAGAACTTGGCCGGAGAGTCTGACAAAAAGTCTGCATCCTTCTTCCAGGGATTCAAACTCAGAACCACACAACTATATATCATTAACTCTCTCCATACGAACGGCGAAAGAGACGACGTTAACAGCGTTTCACCCCAGTTACCATCATCAAAATATTGCAAGCGGAAGGCTCTTATACTGAAGAGGTGAATGTTGACAAAGAATACCACAGTTCTGACGACGGAAGCTAAAGGTTGGGGTCATTGAGACACCCACTGGACATCCGAGGGTTCTGTGTAGAGGAGAAGAGAGGACTGGCTGTACTGAGTGAGTTAAGATTTGGGGGCAGCATGGCAAGACACATGATGTTCTTCTGTTACTGAAAAACTTTTTTTTTCAGGCGTCAGTCAGATCGAGAGGGTCACCCACAGTGCTGGTCAGGGTTGTCGAGCCGGACTCCGAAAGATCCATCCTTGAAGTGGATGGCGCACCATTGTGTGCCCTCTTACAGCTCTTAACCCTTTCACCGCCAGTCAATTTACAGCACAAAATTCCCTTGTGGTACAAACACAGAAAAGATAGTGGCCAAGAATAGCTGGGGATTCCCCCTGCGATGTATCGAAAATATGGCCTATCCTACCACCGAACATTAAGAGCAGTAGGTTCATGGATAACAGACCAATGAATGGTCACCTTTCAGTGACATGGGTCCTCTACCACGCCTGTGCATAAATGCGAGCTTGGCGGTGAAAGGGTTAACACACTCAGTTGGTGATACGAGCGAGCCAGAGGCTCCACATATCCCACAAGACACTTCTGATGGGGCTTGAACCAACGAACGTCAAGTCGTCAGTCCGTGACACTAACCACTTCGCCACAGTAGCTATTCTAGATTGGCAATGAGTGTATTGCCATTCATTCATAATATCAAATGATAATGTGTTTTTTTTTGTTTCCTGTAATTCCTTTACACCTGTTAACAGACTTAAAAAAAAAGTTTCAAAAGACGGTGAGTCGTCAGATATGCCGTGGAATGAAACTATTTGAATGCACACAATGAAATAGGAACTCCTGAATGAATGGACATGATCTACATCATTATCTCAATGCGTTCCTCTAAAAAAATCAGAAGAAAGTGACTTCTGAATTGGACACAAGCAATGCAAATCATGAAACAGTTACAATACCACTTGCCGATCTCTCATTGTCATGTTAGCATTTTTGAACGGGAAAATGCCCCATTGAAGCCAGTTGTCTCGCCATCCCACAGGTTATGGCGTGGTATTTATTTTCCAGCAGTGAGCGTATGACTTGTTCGTATGCGATCAAATGCTCGTGGATTTACGTATTGGAATATGTATGTTCTTTTAATTGATTCCCACATCCAAAGAAAATTAACATAAAATGGTGATATGAACTGAAAAATCATGAGCATTATCACAATGATATGCACTGTTTCTTTGTATTAAAAAAAAAAAGGTCCCTGTGGTATGCTCAAAAACTTCACTCGGAAAAAAATAACAAGCAACACGAGAAATGATTTATGAAGAAAACTCTAGATAATATTTTTCATTGCAGGCTATGATTAGACTGGAATGGGTAGAACTTGTGTCTATTGAGTACACAATGAAAGAAAAAAAAAAAGAAAAAAAGAAGGCTTGCAAAGTAAAAAATGAAGACATTAAACAGGTCTGAGAAATCAGATATAAAGAAGGGCAGAAGAATTACATACATTGACAAAATTACATACAATGACCGAATATGTGATATCAGAGAATGAGGTTACGAGAGTAAAATGTGGAGAAAAAAAAGAAGAAAAAAAAGAAGAACAAGTGCAGTAACTGCTGCAGAAAAAAGGGCTGAGTTCGGCCAACCGACACCAAACTGACCTACAACTTGTGTTCACAGTTGCTCGACTCTTATTACCTCATTCCAACGCTTTTTTTTTTGGGGGGGGGGGGGGGGGGGGGGGGGAGGTGGAGTGGGGAGGGGGGGGGGGGCTCAGTTCCTCTGGACCACCTTGCTTCAGAAACTCGCCGACGATGTCAGCGTTCTCCTGCAGCCTTTGATAACCACAGGACCCGTGTGCAACCTGACGAGAGGCGACCAGCAGCACTGGCTAGGTGACAGAATGGTCAAGACGCTCGTCTGCTGATACAGTGTCCGTGGGGGCTGGGTTCGATTCGCGCTCTCGTCCTCTCTCCCAAGTTTGGATAATCAAACTGGAGTGATGGCCTAGAGGTAACGCGTCCGCCTTGGAAGCGAGAGAATCTGAGTGCGCTGGTTCGAATCACGGTTCAGCCGCCGATATTTTCTCCCCCTCCACTAGACCTTGAGTGGTGGTCTGGACGCTAGTCATTCAGATGAGACGATAAACCGAGGTCCCGTGTGCAGCATGCATTTAGCGCACGTAAAAGAACCCACGGCAACAAAAGGGTTGTTCCTGGCAAAATTCTGTCGAAAAATCCACTTCGATAGGAAAAACAAATAAAACTACACGCAGGAAAAAAAAAAAAAAAAAAAGGGTGGCGCTGTAGTGTAGCGACGCGCTCTCCCTGGGGAGAGCAGCCCGAATTTCACACATAGAAATCTGATGTGATAAAAAGAAATACAAATACAAATACAAACTGAGCGTCTAGTCATTCGGATGAGACGACAAACCGAGATTCTGTGTGCAGCACACACTTGGCGCACTGGAAGAGAATCTATGGCAACAAAATAGCTGTCCTTTGTCAAAATTATTTAAAAGAAATCCACTCTGACAGGTACACATAATTATGTATATGCATGCACTCAAGGCATGACAAGCACGTTGGGTTACGCTGCTGTCACGTATCTGCCTAGCATACGTGGTATTGCGTATATGGATTAATCCGAACGCCGTGACGCCTGCTTGAAAAAACTTAAACTGATGTACTAGCAAAACGAACTGTACTTTGCTTGTAGAATAATGAGTCTGTGAACTTGACCATATCGCGCACATTTCCACCCACACCATACAGTTTGGCATGCTCGCCGTCCATCGTCCTGGTGGTGTTGAAGTATACAGTTGAATAGATCCCCACCTTGCTTCCACTTTCCTGGCATAGTGGTCTCCATCAGCCGTATCACATGTGATGGGCATCGGCGTTAAGTAGTAGTAGTAGTAGTAGTAGCAGTAATAGTAATAGTGTAGGGACTGGCATTTGACTGCCTAGGCCTCACGGCCTTTTTTTTTATGTCCCCTTCAATATCGGTCTCCTTTTATTTGTGGGATACATATATGTTTTCTTTTACATGTTCTGTAAATCACTCATCAAAGTCAATAAATTTTCCTTTTAAATTGATGTTCATGTCAAGGAGATTTTTGAACACATTGGCATTTTGTGCAAGTTTAGTTTCGACAGGTAGTGCATTCCATATTTGTGCAATTTTATTAGCTAATGAATTTTTCCTTAGGTTAGTATTACAGTGCTCTTTACGCAACCGAAAGGATAGACCGGCAGAAATCTGGAAGAAGTCAACACCCAGTATGGAGAAGACAGGAATATTCAACGCTACAATCGCTTTGCTGACTTCAGGAGAACATTGATACTTCTGAGCTGGCAGCGGACGGCTAATTTTCACGCTGCTGACATGGTGTGAAATGAATTTAGAATTTAGATTTGAATCTAGTTATGGCCTAGAGGTAACGCGTCCGCCTAGGAAGCGAGAGAATCTGAACGCGCTGGTTCGAATCACGGCTCAGCCGCCGATATTTTCTCCCCCTCCACTAGACCTTGAGTGGTGGTCTGGACGCTAGTCATTCGGATGAGACGATAAACCGAGGTCCCATGTGCAGCATGCACTTAGCGCACGTAAAAGAACCCACGACAACAAAAGGGTTGTTCCTGGCAAAATTCTGTCGAAAAATCCACTTCGACAGGAAAAACAAATAAAACTGCACGCAGGAAAAAAAATTAAAAGAAGGGGTGGCGCTGTAGTGTAGCGACGCGCTCTCCTTGGGGGGGAGCAGCCCGAATTTCACACAGAGAGATCTGTTGTGATAAAAAGAAATACAAATACAAATAAATTTCAGAGTCCCAAACCCCACGTACCCCTTCAGTCTGTCTCCCTGGAATGGAATCCATGTAATGTTGCTGCAGTCTAAACGTGTGACAGGGACTCTCTTTCAACGTAGTCTGCGCATTATGACATTGAAACCAACTCCATATTGCTGACACTGACATCAGTTTATTCACGGTGACAAAATTCACAGTATAAAATGCAGACTCCTTTCAGAATAAAAACTAAGGACCGCATTGAGTCCTAGTCCTTTCATCCGTAGCAAAATATTGTGACTGACACTGTAGCCTAACTGGTAGGGCCATCGTAATTGTCCAAGTACATTTGTTTGAAAAAAACCCACAGAACAAAATAACCCAACTAGAGATGACGTTGTCATGAAATTACGTCACTGGACCACTCCACTCCACACACACACACACAAGTATATATATATATATATATATATATATATATATATATATATATATATATATAATACAGATAGATATATAGAGACAGAGAGAGAGAGAGAGAGAGAGAAAGCAGTACTACACAGGCCACCAACATCGGGCACATAAATGATTCATGTACACCAGACAGTTTGTCTGCCCGGGTCTACAGATTTAGATCTCTGACTTAACGATAAATCACGATCTCTGTCTCTCTGCCCCCTTCCCCTACCCCACCCCCCTCCCCCCCCCCGGGTTTCCACCTTTAACTGTGTCTGTCTCTCCTTTCTCACTGACTGTCTGCCTATCCGTTAAAAAGCCAACACCAGCACTTCCCAGTGCCAGTATTTACAGTCACGTCTGTTCCCGCCCAGCCCCTGATCAGATAAAACAGGGAGTTGTGAAAGACTTTTATAACACGGCCAAAAAGAAGGATGGTCTTTGGGAATAATGTATTCAACACGGATTTGTACTGCGTCCATGCGTCCACGCTGATCCTGGTCTTTAACTCTCTCCATACGAACGGCGAAAGAGACGACGTTAACAGCGTTTCATCCCAATTACCATCATCAAAATATTGCAAGCGGAACGCTCTTACACTGAAGAAGTGAATGTTGACAAAGAATACCACAATTCTGACGACGGAAGCTAAAGGTTGGGTCATTCAGACATCCGAGGGGTCTGTGTAGAGGAGAAGAGAGGACTGGCCGTACTGAGTGAGTTAACAAACCTGCACCCACCGTTGTAGAAGACCCAATTAACTTAGCCCCCACCCCTACCCCCACAAGGTTTTGAGACGCAACCGAGATGGTATGTTACCAGTCAGATATAGCCTGACCCATCAGTGCTGTGGAGAGGTGGTCAAGTGGATAACACATCAGAGACTAAGAAAAGAGTCCTGTGGTTCGAGTCCCGCACGAATCGAATTCGTTTCCTTTACCTACACTGTTCACCACTGAAATTTTTTTAGTGGTGACCTGGGTGCTTGTATTTTGGATGAGTCGATAAATCTAAGTTCTGTGTATAACTGTCATGAACTCAGCGCATGAAAAGAGCACTGGGCAACAAAAGAGTTGTTCTTTGCAAAACTGTGTAGAAAAAAAATCCGTTTGGATGGGTAAAGAAGTATACGTGTGCAGAAAAAAAACACACAAAAAACGGCGATCATCGCCGGATTAGGGGGACGTGTTCTCACCTGAAGGGATGTCGGAGGTGAACACACACACACACACACACACACACACACACACACACACACACACACACAAAGTTGAGACTGGAGATACACGGTTCAGTTTCAGTACACGGTTCAACGTAACACCGCACCACAGGATTCTGCACCGCATTGTGCGACACTGTATAACAATACTAAAATATGATACACACTGTAATGCACTGTACTACACTACAATACTACAATAACCGCACACTGTGCTGTACTGCAGTTCACTACACACTACAATGCACTGCAGTATGTTACACTACACTACACTACTAAACTACAATATGACACACACTGCACTGCATTTCACACAACTCAACACAACACAACACAACGCAACACAACATAACACTACTCTGCACTACACTACACTACACTACACTGCACTATACTACACTACACTACTAAACTACAATATGACACACACTGCATTGCACTTCACACAACACAACACAACACAACACAACACAACACTACACTGCACTACACTACACTACACTACACTACTAAACTACAATATGACACACACTGCACTGCACTTCACACAACACAACACAACACAACACAACACAACACAACACAACACAACACAACACAACACAACACAACACTACACTACACTACACTACACTACACTACACTACACTACACTACACTACTCAACAACGATATGACATACACTGCACTGCACTGCACTTCACACAACACAACACAACATAACACTGCACTGCACTACACTGCACTACACTACACTACTAAACTACAATATAACACGCTGCATTGCACTTCACACAACACAACACAACATAACACTGCACTGCACTACACTGCACTACACTACACTACTAAACTACAATATAACACGCTGCATTGCACTTCACACAACACAACACAACAAAACGCAACACAACACTACACTACACAACACTACACTGCACTGCACAACACTACACTACACTACACTATGCAGTTTGTTATAATCTAAGCCTTATTTACTTCATAGCTTTTATAATCTGATTCATCTCTTAAGTGTGCTTTTTCATTCATGTGAACACACTGGATGTTTTCCATTGTCAGATAGCGGTTGATGTGTTTTTAAAGGCATGTTTATAGTCAACTGGATGATGTAAGGCGCTTTGAGTAGCATTGGTGTTGGATATCGCGCCATAAAAAAACTATGTATTATTATTATTATTATTACACTACACTACACTACACTACACAACACAACACTACACTACACAACACTGCAAAGTGAAGATGGTGCAGGATCCCAAACCCCGAATTCTACAAAATGCAATGCATGACTCAAACATGTCCTCACTCCCCCCCCCCCCCGGCCCCCCACCCCCACCCCACCCCACCCCCCCTCGCTGGACAAACATGACGTTTCTGATTCATAATGAATCGTGCAATGGCTAGCTTCCTCCTCCTCTTCTATTTCAAATCCCCCCCCCCCCCACCTCACTCATTTGTGTTCTTGTTGTCCTGTTCCCAACCCAAGAGTTCATTTCTATCCACACCGAGAAGGTTTGACCCTGGTTAAATTGTGTGGAACACTCTATTTATGGACAATCAAATAAACAAACAAAAACAAAACAAAGCGAAAGATCAAGAGAGATGGAAAGAGAGAGAGAGGGAGATAGATAGACAGATAGATGGATAGATAGATAGATAGATAGATAGATAGAGAGAGAGAGAGAGAGAGAGAGAGAGAGAGAGAGAGAGAGAGAGAGAGAGAGAGCCCAAACCGTTCTCTAACTACAAAGGAAATTAGTGATCGAATTTCACACTTGCGTGTGAAAAGGACCAACCCAACCATGATTTTTTTTCCACGAAAAGAAGGAAGAAATAAATGACACATAAAAAATGATAGAACGAGAAAAAGAGGAAAAAAAACCCCTCAAACAAACCCAAACTGATTGGAATACAAGCAAAAACAAACTGAACACAAAACAAATAAAAAAAACCCAACCGCATTAGAGGTCTATTTAGACTTCATCATTGCCTGTCCTGTTCAGAGAGAGAGAGAGAGAGAGAGAGAGACAGACAGACAGACAGACAGACAGACAGACAGACAGAGAAAATGAATGATTGAATGAATGAATGAATGAATCTTTATTTTCCAACGGTGAAGATATTGGCACTTTGGCCGACTTACACATCTGCCGATGTTCTAAGAGACACACAAAGATATACGCATATAAATGTTGTTATACAAAGTACATGTATAATGTATAATGTACAAGTATAACACAGCGTCACACAGACAGACACAACGTCACTCACATCTGTACGAAACGGAAGCGAGAAACGCACGGCACACACACACACACACACACGCACACACACACACACACCTACTAACACACACACTAACACACAAAGGGAAAAACAACATCAACAAAACACTAGCATGAATGCTATACGTGGATGATTCGGGTGAAATTGACACAGAAAAATAATGATAAAATTTAAAAAAAAAAAAAAAAACAGATGTGAGAGACATAACAAATAGCAAATAAGGAGACGGGTAATTGGGATATGGACAGATGGACACATTATGTGGGGAAAGGGAGAGAGAGAGAGAGAGAGAGAGAGAGAGAGAGAGAGAGAGTTTAGTGCGAAATCAGTATTAAAAAAAAAAGAAAAAGAAAAAAGAGCTGGGTGAAGATGGTTCACAATTTGTAATACATATGAGTATCTAGAATCGTAGACATGACCAGACTAGAGTTTGTTTTTGTTAGTTTATGTCCACTGCAAGGAGAACACATTCAGATCTTTTGAACACAATACGCTATGGCGTGATACGTTAACAACTGATTGACGCATTTCGACATAGTTTGTAAGGATTGTCAATGACAATATTATACCAGCTTTTAGGTCTGCCTTTCGGCACGCATGTACTGTCCAAGTTTCTCTTTGAACGTCGTGGTGGAAAGGGGTTCTTTGAGGTGTTTGGGGAGATTGTTCCAGCAGTGCGTGCCGGAGTATGCTAAACTCGATTTATGAAGGTCTATTCTTGGCTTGGGTAGAATAAGTGTCGCATTTCGGGAGTTAGGGTTGCGAATATCATAGCAGACAATGGTTTGGTGTAGATAAGTAGGACATTTACCGAATATATTTTTATGCATAAGTACGCACTTACTCAATATTGGATGCTTAGTCAAGGGAAAAGGAGCTGGCAGTTGATATTGATGACTGCGAGTATTTCGTAAAACATCATTGTGTACAGAATTTATTTTTTTCATGTTCACTTCGCTGTGGTTGTCCCACACGTTTGAAACGTAATTAATGAGAGATAGATAGATAGATAGATAGATAGATAGAGAGAGAGAGAGAGGCAGAGACAGAGACAGAGAGACAGAGGCAGAGACAGAGACAGAGAGAGACAGAGAGGCGGATGGTATTCATATATGTATAGATCAGGGCCCCTCACGAAGGAATAACATATTTCCATTCGGACTATTGTATTGCATTGTACTGTATTGTG
>NC_134897.1:38547631-38552631 GCF_041734735.1 Babylonia areolata
CTACTACTACTACTACTACTACTACTACGTACTGATAAAGATATGACAGTGAGGGAGAGAGAAAGAGAGAGAGAGAGGGAGGGAGAGAGTGTACTTGAAAAACCAGCCCTTCACGGGACAAAAGTAATCAAATCTCACGCCTGTGTTGGAAAAAAAAAATCCAATATCCAATATCAACATTTATTTCCACACTTGACAATGATGAACTGACAGTCAAAAGGGGCCAACATGCAGAAAATATATATTTTTGCATCACTTGCGAGAGAGATACAGAGAGAGAGAGAGAGACAGAGAGAGAGAGAGAGAGAGAGAGAGAGAGAGAGAGAGAGAGAGAGAGAGAGAGAGAGAGAAGAGTTGGGATTGAATATTAGGAAATAACCCATATTTTTATTACCACAGTACGAATGTCTTATGGGTATTTCTTTCTCACTTTTTCCACACATCTCCCCCCACCCCCACCCTCCACCACCACTTCCTCACCCCTCTCTGCTCATGCTCAGCACCCCCCTCCGCCCCTCCCCCCCCTCCTCCCCTCCGCCCATTCACACTTTTTGATGAATATCTGTCCATCCATACCGATGGTCTCTGTAGCTGGCTGTGCTTTAACTCTTTCCATACGAACGGCGAAAGAGACGACGTTAACAGCGTTTCACCCCAGTTACCATCATCAAAATATTGCAAGCGGAAGGCTCTTATACTGAAGAGGTGAATGTTGACAAAGAACACCACAATTCTGACGACGGAAGCTAAAGGTTGGGTCATTCAGACACCCACTGGACATCCGAGGGGTCTGTGTAGAGGAGAAGAGAGGACTGGCCGTACTGAGTGAGTTAAACAAAACAAACAAACAAACAAACAAACAAACAAACAAACAAAAACATGCGTATCCCCCCCCTCCCTTCCCCCGTCCCTGCGCGTCCCTATCTTTTTTCTGTTTGTTGTGTTCTCAAGAAGCCATGATGGCCTAAATTCGAACGTGAATATATCGTCAGTTCGACTGTCTGTGGGGAATTCGTGAATAAATATCAGTAAAAATGAGAAAAGACAAAAGTAGTGTGTGTGTGTGTGTGTGTGTGTGTGTGTGTGTGTGTGTGTGTGCGCGCCGTCGCGTGTTTGTGCGTGTTTTTTTTTCTCACGAAAACGCTAATATATTATATTATTTTCTTTAGCTCCCTGTGTGGATGCTTACCCGAACTTCGCCTTTCCCATTGTAAAAGAGGGACGGAGAGAGAGAGAGAGAGAGAGAGAGAGAGAGAGAGAGAGAGAGAGAGAGAGAGAGAGAGAGAGAGAGAGAGAGAGAGAGAGAGAAAGAGGGAGAGAGAGAGATGGAAAGAGAGAGGAGAGAGAGAGAGTGAGAGAGACAAAGAGAAAGAGAGAGAGAGAGAGAGAGAGAGAGGGAGAAAGAGAGAGAGTACAGAGCTGATCAAACTCACATTAGAAAAAAAATGTACCTGTCCCTAAAATCTGACATGCAAAAGCGGCAGACTGCACGACACAGGCAGATCGATAAGTCACACCAGATCGATAAATCACACCAGATATGCCCCCAGGGCGTTGTTGATCCCCCGTCCTGAACATCTCCAGCCAGCGGAGAGTAATACACCCACGGGAGATGGAGAACAACGGGCCCAGACTTTTTGGCTTCCGCCTGTAACGACAGTGAAATTTATCCCCCCTCTACAGACGCTCCCCCCACCCCCCTCCTCGCCCCCCAGTCCCCTATCCTCCCCTTTCCGTTGAAGTATTAGCGCCTGAGGAGTTTTGGTACTTACGACAGTGTAACTTATTCCTTCCCCCAAACTCCTCTTTCCGTACTATGCTGTGTAACAAGTGGAAGCTGTTTGAGGATTTTCACCACTTCCGATATATAAATAATCACTTTCTCGTACGCATTCTCTCCCCTTTCTGTAACATCCGGTGCAACAAGTACAAGCGTTTGACGAATTTTACTACTACTTAATAATAATAATAATGATATTTATATAGCGCTGGATCTTGTGCAGAGACAAATCAAAGCGCTTTCGCACCAGTCATTCACACACATGCATAACTCTAAAACTGTAGAAACTAAAGACAAGGAAGGGCAGGCAAGGGAGTGTAATTTATCTCTCTGCCGTACTCCTTCTTTCCCCTTTCCTGTACATCCATTGTAACAAGTACAACAAGTGCCTGAAAATATTTTGTCTATCCTTTACTCTTCTCTCCCCTTTCCCTTAATATCCATTGTAACAAGTACAAGTATCCGACGATTTTTGCCTCTTATGACAGTGTAATTCATCATCCCTCCCCCTGACAACCAAACCATCCCTCCTCGTTCCGTAATATCTAATGCATAAAGTTCAAGTGCCTGAGGATTTGGGCTCTTACAACGTGTTGTTTCTTTCTTCTAGAACCCCTTACACATTTTAGTAATACCCAGCGTTACAAGCGTTCAAGTTCCTGAGGATTTTAACTACTTACCAACTTGTTGAAGCGGGAAGAGGCCCCTCGATGTATTCCCTGTGATGAGCCTCTCACCGTGAAACACGTGCTCCTTGACTGTTGGGATCTACATGACGTTAGACACAGACATTACACGGCGGTTTCTTTGAAGACTTTGTTTCGTGATGTCCCTCCGTGGGCGCTGATGGACTTCTTAAAAGAAGTGAACATTTTTAACCAGATTTGAAGGTATGGAATTTTTTTTTTAAACTTTGGAGTGGAAAGTTTGAAGTGGTGACTCGTTTTAATTGTTTTTTTGTTTTTATCCTTGTAGTAGTTATTAACGCGGCGATAGCCTTGAGATGGCCTTAGTGGTCGGCGAGGCTCTAAGCACCATAATTTCATTTCATTTCAACGAGTGGTATCAGACCAGGGAAACAAATACACGTGAACAACGATTTAAGTCAGCCCCGTCGAGAGGGCACGTCTCCATGCCTTACGTCAGCAGCGTCACTAAGGCTCTCAGCAGGAAGATCCGGAAGTTGGGAGTCAGCATTCACGCCAAGCCCACCAACACCATCAGGAGCCAGTTAGTCCACCCCAAAGACACAACAGATAATTTGGACACATCAGGGGTAATATACCAGGTAGACTGCCAGGACTGTGACCAAAGTTACATTGGTAAAACCGAGCGCAACTTGCACAGAAGATTGAAAGAACACAAACGAGAGTCCTCCCCAGTGGGCGAACATCTGACCAACATCACTTTGGAAAGGACAATGTGCAAGTTCTCGACAGAGAAGCAAGATGGTTCCAGAGGGGAGTAAAGGAGGCAGTCCACATCACCGCCAGGAACCCCACCCTCAGCCGTGACCGTGGCCGACACAACCTGCCGTCGATGTACTCCTCACTCGTCAAGTCACATTGTCGTGAGTTCGCTCACGGCGATGCGTACAGCTGCTAATTCTCTACCTAGCAGTTGCGCTGAAGAAGCCGGCCGGATCGCCGACGAAAGCTACGCAAGAGAGTAGCCTTCTTTGACTGAGAGATCGGTTTAACTTGGTTGTCATTATTTCAGCATGTAATGTGTGGTGCCATGTCTGCCACCCGCTCTGAAGAGCTCACGCTCTAAGTTTCAGTTTCAGTTTCAGTAGCTCAAGGAGGCGTCACTGCGTTCGGACAAATCCATATACGCTACACCACATCTGCCAAGCAGATGCCTGACCAGCAGCGTAACCCAACGCGCTTTAAGCCATCCAACAAGAAGAGTACACGTTTATCCACGACCAAGTAACCAGACAGATGAAGCCTGCTAATTCCAGACTCATTGCCAAACACAGCCGTGGCGCATGATTCAGACATGTCAGGCGCTTCGGTCTCTATTGCATGGACAGTATGTCTGTGAAACATGATGAGCCATGCACCCCCATCCCTCCATCTCTTTCCATCTCTGTCACATTCCCCCCACGTAACTAGTTTGGTTTTCTTATTTCACTTCTTACATCACTCGGAAATTCATTTATGTAAAGCAAAATCGGCAACAACAAAAATCAGAGAGAGAGAGACAGAGACAGACAGACAGACAGACAGAGGCAGAGAGATAGAGAGACAGAGAGAGAGGGAGAGAGAGAGAGAACTCGCTCTCCATGGCAGATAATAGTTATAAATTCGTGTTGGAACACGTCCCGGTCAGACTGAATCATTTTCATCAAAAAATGTACTGGCATTGAAAGGGCATTTCGAGAGACATACAGGAATGTATTGTACCATATACAGGTCTGTCTGTCTCTCTGTCTGTCTCTCAATTCTCCCGTCTCTCAATTCTCCTGTCTCTCTATCTCTCTTGTCTCTCTCTCTCATTTCTCCCGTATCTCTGTCTGTCTGTCTCAATTCTCCTGTCTCTCTGTCTGTCTGTCTCAATTCTCCTGTCTCTCTGTCTGTCTGTCTCAATTCTCCTGTCTCTCTGTCTCTCTGTCTGTCTGTCTCAATTCTCCTGTCTCTCTGTCTGTCTGTCTCGATTCTCCCGTCTCTTTTTCTGTCTCTCTCAATTCTCCTGTCTCTCTGTCTCTGTCTCTGTCTGTCTGTCTGTCTCTCTCAATTCTCCTGTCTGTCTGTCTGTCGCAATTCTCCTGTCTCTCTGTCTGTCTGTCTCAATTCTCCTGTCTGTCTGTCTGTCTCAATTCTCCTGTCTCTCTGTCTGTCTGTCTGTCTCAATTCTCCTGTCCCTCTCTCTGTCTCTCTCTCAATTCTCCTGTCTCTCTCTGTCTGTCTCTCAATTCTCCCGTCTCTCTGTCTGTCTCTCTCGATTCTCCTGTCTCTCTGTCTGTCTCTCTCAATTCTCATGTCTCTCTGTCTGTCTCTCTCAATTCTCCTGTCTCTCTCTCTCTCTCTCAATTCTCCTATCTCTCTCTGTCTGTCTCTCAATTCTCCCGTCTCTCTCTGTCTGTCTCTCAATTCTCCCGTCTCTCTCTGTCTGTCTCTCAATTCTCCCGTCTCTCTCTGTCTGTCTCTCAATTCTCCTGTCTCTCTCTGTCTGTCTCTCTCAATTCTCCCGTCTCTCTGTCTGTCTCTCTCAATTC
>NC_134897.1:38555131-38565131 GCF_041734735.1 Babylonia areolata
GTTCTTTGTTCTTTTTTATTTCCCCAAATTTCAATTCGAACTATGCACAACCAATAGATGGATAATGACACAACACAATATGTGTACATGTTACTGCAGATTGTCAAGCTGTTGTTTACATCAATGCTTTGTTATTTATTTCCCACAAATTTCATTTCGAAATTTGCACAACAAATGGCAATGTTTGTGTTCTATTTCCCCAAATTTCATTTCGAGCTATGCACAACAAACGGATAATGATAGAATGTGATATGTATAACAAAAAATTATGGCTCCTCGATACAGCATATTTTAATCCGAACAAGGGACGTCTCAAGCAAGATCGTCTGCATAAGAGACACAGGTACTGTATCCGCAATACCACCGTTTCACTAGCACGGCTTTAAAATGGGAATTTTTTCTCCTGTTCTTTTCTTTCTGTCTGTCTTTTTTTCTATTCGATCGCAGAATCTATTGAACTTCATTTCCTGACCACTTAAGCAGGGCAGGAAGGTGAAGTGGAACAGTTCAATCACCGGCTTGAACGGGGGTGGCAAAGGGAAGTAACCGTCGCTCGATATGCGTCCATTCAAAAAACGGCGTTATTATTATTATTTGTTATTTTTTTTTTATTGTTTGCTTTTTCTTGATATAAATATTCTTATATAATCCTTTTCTTTTTCGATCTATTATTCTTTTTTGTGTGTTGCTTTGCTGCTTTTATGGCAGATCTTGTGGAAAAGATTATTATTAATATTATTCTCATGGAAAGCAGGTAGCGATGTCGGTTTTTGTTTTTTTGTTTTGTTGTAAGTTATGATCATTTTCATTTTCATTCCAGAAGTTAAGGGTCATGCAGAGATTCACGCACATGCTACTAAGCATGATTACAAACATATAAACACACATGCACGCGTGCACACGCAAACAGAAACACATACGCACACACACACAAACACACGCGCATGCGCGCGCGCGCGAAAGATAGAGAGAGAGAGAGAGGGCAAAAACCTGAAAAAAATATTAACAGGAATGAATTGGTATTGTGTGTGTGTGTGTGTGTGTGTGTGTGTGTGTGTGTGTGTGTGTGTGCGTGCGCGCGCGTGTGTGTGTATGTGTCTATGTGTGCGTGCGTGTGTGCATGCGTGTGCTGGATTTTAGACTTGATGAAATAAATGGTTATTTTTCTTTTCAAAATATCCATGCCCGATCGTAAGTATGCCAGTTAGAATGATGAAGCACTGTTGACTGTAATGCCAGTAGTTACGGGTCTGTGCATCTAGAGATGGGGTTGTGTGTGCCCAGGTGAACGTAATGAACGAGCATGAATGCAGGCAACGCTGACTGAGTGTGAAAATAACAACAACAACAACAAAAGACTATATAAAGAGCATCAAAAACCAACATCAAGTAGTTTCGATAGACAGAAACAACACAAAACGGAATGATAACTTATGCGTTTTTCCACCATTCCTGGGCCATAGAAAAGAGAGAGAGAGAGAGAGAGAGAGAGAGAGAGAGAGAGAGAGAGAGAGAGAGAGAGAGAGAGAGAGAGAGAGAGAGATTGACATGCATTCATACACACAGGCATATAGATAGAGGAGAGAGACAAACACATGCGCAAAACGTGACGCGAGTGGTACACGATTCCTTATTCGTAATTCAAGACAAAATGGTTCAATCATCTTCCTTATCCACGGATCAATACAAAGAAAATCCATTCGTGAAAACTGTATGGGACAGTGAGCAACAATGAACACATATCAAAGGCTACCCCTGAGATCAACGATAAACAGGGCATGGGAGGAAAACATCATCTTATTTGTTTTTGTTTTTGTTATTTTATTTTATTTTTATGTTATATATATATTTTTTTTTAAATGTTATTTTATTTTGTTATATATATATATTTTTTTTTTTTCTCAAGGCCTGACTAAGCGCGTTGGGTTACGCTGCTGGTCAGGCATCTGCTTGGCAGATGTGGTGTAGCGTATATGGATTTGTCCGAACGCAGTGACGCCTCCTTGAGCTACTGACACTGATACTGATACTGATGAACTGGCATCAGTGTAGCAATGACACAAAACGAACAGTCACGAACGAATGTGACCCTCGTGAGCCTCGACAACACCTCCTGCAACGCCTCCTCGTACTGCATGTGATAATGTTTTCCTGTCTGCTTCTGAGGAATCCCATCCCTCTCCTCATGCAGAGGCGATCCCAAGCCCAGCTAAGGTACGAGGCTGGCTTGTCACACGCTGACACGGCTCTTTCAGCAGCGTGGCCACTCCATTCTTTCGATTCACACGTCCTGCATGTACCCTTGACAATATGAGCAAGGCGCGAGGGCCGATTTCTTTACGTTCATGCCAGTCATAGGACATTATTTCCCATCAGTAGACAAGTGACCTCGTTTGAAGCAAGAGGCATTGCATGACTGTTATCCAGGAGGCGCACTAGGGTCACACTCATAACTGATTGTTCGTTTTGAGTCGTTTCCACTCTAATGTCCATAAGTAGAGTGATGGCCTAGAGGTAACGCGTCCGCCTAGGAAGCGAGAGAACCTGAGCGCGCTGGTTCGAATCACGGCTCAGCCGCCGATATTTTCTCCCCCTCCACTAGACTTTGAGTGGTGGTTTGGACGCTAGTCATTCGGATGAGACGATAAACCGAGGTCCCGTGTGCAGCATGCACTTAGCGCACGTAAAAGAACCCACGGCAACAAAAGGGTTGTTCCTGGCAAAATTCTGTAAAAAAAAAAAAAAAAAAAAAAAAAAAAAAATCCACTTCGAAGGGAAAAACAAATAAAACTGCACACAGGAAAAAAACACAAAAAATGGGTGGCGCTGTAGTGTAGCGACGCACTCTCCCTCGGGAGAGCAGCCCGAATTTCACACAGAGAAATCTGTTGTGATAAAATGAAATACAAATACAACATGAACAAGGAGCGAGGACCGATTTCTTTGCCAGTCATAGGACAGTATTTCCCATCAGTAGACAAGTGACCTCGTTTGAAGCAAGAGGCATTGCATGACTGTTACCGAGAGGCACACTGGGGTCACACTCATAACTGACTGTTCATTGTGCGTCGTTTCCACTCTAATGCCCATAAATCTAGTTAGACGACGACGGGCGCAATAGCCGAGTGGTTAAAGCGTTGGACTTTCAATCTGAGGGTCCCGGTTCGAATCTCAGGTAACGGCGCCTGGTGGGTGAATGGTGAAGATTTTTCCAATCTCCCAGGTCAACAAATGTGCAGACCTGCTAGTGCTTGAACCCCCTTCGTGTGTATACGCAGGCAGAATATCAAATACGCACGTTAAAGATCCTGTAATCCATGTCAGCGTTCGGTGGGTTATGGAAACAAGAGCAAACCCAGCATGCACATCCTCGAAAACGGAGTATGGCTGCCTACGTGGCGGGGTAAAAACGGTCATACACGTAAAAGCCCGCTCGTGTACGAGTGAACGTGGGAGTTGCTTCCCACGAACGCAGAAGAAGAAGAAGGAGTTAGACGACTTTTCCCCCCTCCCAAGCACTGCTTATGTTTGATTTTTTCGGGGGACAGCCTTTGTTATGTGTCCATTGTTACTAATTATCCCATAAAATTTACTGCGAATTATTTTTCGTATTGGTTTGTAGACAAGGAGCGTGACTGATTTGACCATTTTGTCTGGACTATATATTTTTTTGTCGTCACATTGTGATTTATTTATGTTTGAGCTTTTGCGAGTGTTGAGAGGTATATTTCGTGCAACAGAAATAAACCTTGAACACCCCCTCCACCCCCGCCCCTCCACCTCCCCAAAAAAAGAAAAAAGAAAATAAGTTTGGAGTTCTGATTTTTCTTTTTGGGAACGTCTCTATCTGTGTATCTCAGACTGTCTGCTGTCCTCGGTCCATATCTCTTTCTCTCTCCATCTGTTTTTGTTTGTTTTTGTTTTTTCCTCTCTCCCCTTCTCCCCCCTCCCCACACCCGCCCCCTCCCCCCTTTTTTTTAGATATGATTTGGCCGCTGGCACAAACAGCAATGCGCATTGTGCTTTTTACCGTGGCTGGAAAAGTGGAGGCAAAATAATCGATATTGCAAAAGATGAAAACAACACAATATGTCTCTCTGTCTCTGCCTGCTTAGCTGTCTGTCTGTCCGTCTGTCTTTCTTTCTGTCTGTATGTCTATCTTTCCTCTGTATATGTGTGTGTGTGTGTGTGTGTGTGCGCGCACACACACACACGCATATACATACGTCCATATCCATACACACACGCACACACACTGACACACATACACACGTCCATATCCACACCCACACCCGCACACACACACACATACACACACACACACACACACACACACGCACGCATATACATACGTCAATATCCATACACACACGCACACACACACACACACACACGTCCATATCCACTCCCCCACCCACCCACCCACCCACACTTAGGAAATATAACATAAATAATGGGTCGTAACTTCCTTGATCTTTTTTCTTGTTTACATTTTAAATATTATCATTATTACCATTTTGTTGTAACTTGTGGTTCGGCGTCTATGACATGATAACCGTGTTCACATACGTAATTTAGCCATTTCTGTTAGAAAATTTATGTTTTGGATTAAAATTGTTTGCTCAGGATTGTATGAAACTATACTGTGTACCATTGCTGTATGTTTTTTTTTTTTTAAATGTAACGGTGAGTCTCATATGTCTCACAATTCACTCTATCTTCGTTCAAACCACCATGACCACACACTCCTCCCTAAAAAAGATAAATAGATAAGAAACTAAAAAGAATTAAGAGAGAGAGAGAGAGAGAGAGAGAGAGAGAGAGAGAGAGAGAGAGAGAGAGAGAGAGAACTAAAGGCAGATAGATCGATAGGGGCAGGCAGACTGACAGCAGACAGAGAGATAGGCAGGAGAATAAAATCGGTCGATAGATAAACAGATACATGGATAAATCGATACGTGTACACACACACACACACACACACACACACACACACACACACACACACACATATATATATATATATATATATATATATAGAGAGAGAGAGAGAGAGAGAGAGAGAGAGAGAGGGAGAGACAGAGTCGTCTTTGCCTCATCATTCTCATCACCATCATCATCACCACTACCGTCATCGTCATCATCACAACGGAGGAAAAGAACCAGGAGGCTTGTGGCAGTACACCGCCATGTCCCCTGACAGAGAACGACAGCGTTGCACGTGCCAGTACACAAACAAGCGCACACCATGACGTGTCTCATAGTTACGGCTTCTCCAGCCAGCAGGCTGGACTCAGCTTCTTCCCCCAATGCTGGCATCCGATCTGGAATCGATTTTCTACAGCCCCCCCCCCCCCCCCCACCCCCCACCTCCCTCCCATGAAAGTCAGAGGGGCGAAACAAACAGTCAAACCATATGAAGCTTTTGTTGTCAATTTGTGATAACGAAAACGAAATTACAAACGCATGTCATGAAAAATAATAAAAGTTGTCTTTGCAAGGAAGCAAAAAACAACAACAAAACAACCAAACAAACAAAAACAAAACAAAACAAAAAACAAACAACAACAAAAGAACAAAAAAACAACAACAAAAAACAAAAAAAACGTTTTAGGTCATGCAGTTTGACTGTGACGATTCAAAATATGTTAACTTCACTAAAAGAACGTATACTATTCGTGGCTCTGTTCACTCAATGTAAGACATTTCACAACTGTCGTACAGGACTCACACATGCATTGAACCTACGAACCGTCAGTGCATACCAAGGTAACAAACACCAACGAGTCAGACTATATGATGGATACTGGTATCGACGTAGTCAAAATAATAATGCTTCACTCTACAAAGACTCTGTAGAAAAACAATTTGGTCCTGAAATTCGGTGTACTCTATATTCATTTTAGCTGTATATTCGGGATGTGTCTTATTTAAAAATAAAATCTTCTGAAAGGTGCTAAAAAATGGAGTAGAACTGTCAAATCTGCAATCGTATCTTTTTAAAAAATCTGGCACACACACACACACACACACACACACACACACACACACACACACACACACACACACACACACACACACACACACACACAGACACACACACAGACACACACACACACACACACACACACACAACAAACACACACACACACACACACAACACACACACACACACACAACACACACACACACACACACACACACACACACCGCCCATATCTAAGAAACACAAAGCTGTAACAGTGGAGGATCACATCACACCCACTCAACGAACATCCCATGACAAGTAATCACGTCATTTGTCCACTGGACTGGTTCCATAGGGCTGGTTTATCGCCCCTTTAGGCCATTCATGACACCCAGGCACACTCTCCATGCCAATCACCCCCAGTCTTCTCCCTTTCAGCTGACACATCAGCCTTGACATGAAGTCTCCTTCAGCCTGAAGGACCGGAATGTACTGCTAATGTCCTTTAAAGCACTGTAGACAAGGACATTTTCTTTCACCCACATAAAAACCACTCAAGGGACGCATTTTATCTTATGTATAAAACACTGACACATGTAAAACCATTCCATGTCAACGTAAACCTCATGAATTGCTGCAAATAAAAATGTAATATTCAGTAACTTCAACGCCCCTGTCGAAACCTTTTATGCCCGATACACGCATTTCATCAGGCGTTTTCTCTGGTCCTGGATTCATTGCTGAGGAGATGCATGCTTGACGAATGTCTCGTGATTCTGTGACCACCATCTCTGTAATAGAAATGTTGAGAAGTCTTGACAGTTTCAAAGCAGGTATTGCCAAGCGTATTTGTTCAGTTGCTTCAGATGAACATATGGCAAGCCAATATGCTACACCTAGGTACTATTTTCTTTATGCAAGCAGAAATATATCCGTGTTGGTGCTTTATCCCAAAGCAAACAAAGGAATGAACAAGCACGTACTTACTGGAGTGACCGTATCTCCAGAGTAATTGATCCTTCCATCTCAAATATAGCTTTGATAACAGACAAATAATCTCCTACAGTTTATTTTTGTACACTTTGGTGTACCGCCTTATATGTACAGACAATTCATTCATTCATTCATCATTCATTCATTCTGCCTCTCATTCTAAAGGGCAATGACCGTATTTGAATACACCATGCATTCACTCATTTATTCATTCATTCATTACGTCTCTCTAACTATGAGTAATGGCCTTATATGAATAAACAATTCATTCATTCATGCATTCTCTCTCTCTCTCTCTCCCCCCCCTCTCTCTATCTCTCTGTCTGTCTGTCTCTCATACACACAAACGCATACGCAGACAACCAACACCCAACACATCACTCTCTTCAATAGAAACAGTGGAGAATCACGCCCACGCAACATGCTTTTCTTGACAAGAGATCATGCCATTTTGTCCAATGGATTGGTTTCACCAGACGTTCCCGCGAGATGGTCTATCACTCAAGGCCTATTTCATCTAATCACGGCTTCTTAGTTAAAGGGATGGATACTTAACATATCCTGTCTCTAACTGCCATCGCAGTCTTCTAGCTTTTATGTCACACTCGGTGAAATCACGATCTTGTAAAACACAACTCCCAAAAACAAATAATTGTTGAGAAAGGTTTTTGTTTTGCTTTTGTTTTTGGATTTTGTTTGTGTTTTTATTAAACTAACAAGACATGTGTGGCCAAACTGTCATTTTCAAACAAACAGACTGCACTCAGATGAATTTACACGGAGCAGAAAACATTCATCTTTTGTCAACTTTTCAACTGGTTTTCTTTTGATGCTGAAAACTTTCGAAAAGTTTTATGACAGGGAGTGTCAGACGCATTTGTCAAACTGTTGCAGAGCGAAAGATGGCAAACTGACAGCCTCTGAATATGTTATTGATGAATGTACATATAATGTACGTTTGTTGGTGTTTCATTAATGAACGAATAAAAAGGAATTGACAGGTCACATCTTCACAGAGACTGACTCATTTAGCAGACTTGATGAAAGGCAATAAGCCAATTTCAGTTAATATTGCACACTGTGGAGTGCTACATGCTTCATTTCTTCATCTGTGTTCCTGGGCTGCAACTCCAACGTTCACTCGTGTATGACCGTTTTTACTCCGCCATGTAGGCAGCCATACTCCGCTTTCGGGGGTGTGCATGCTGGGTATGTACTTGCTTCCATAACCCACCGAACGCTGACATGAATTACAGGATCTTTAACGTGTGTATTTGATCTTTTGCCTGTGTATACACACGAAGGGGGTTCAGGCACTAGCAGGTCTGCGTATATGTTGACCTGGGAGATCGGAAAAATCTCCACCCTTTACCCACCAGGCGCCGTCACCGAGATTCGAAACCAGGACCCTCAGATTGAAAGTCCAACGCTTTAACCATTCGGCTAGTGCGCCCGTCGAGTGCTACATGCAACTTAGTCATTACCTGAGGCGAAGTAGATAGACAATTAAAACATGAGCAAAAACCCTTGCACACACACACACACACACACACACACACACACACACACACACACACACACAGAATTTGTGTCTTATCGCACTTGTTTTTTGTGTTATACTCTTTCCTACCCACCCTCCCTCTTTTCTTTTATTTTCATGTCTTTTCTTTTTTCTTTCTTTCTTTTTCTGAGGGCAGGATGAAAAAAAGCTGTACAAGCTTATTCTTTTACCCTCAATAAAGATCATTTTGACTTCACACACACACACACACACACACACACACACACACACACACACCTTATTCTTTTACCCCCAATAAAGATCATTTTGACTTCACACACACACACACACACACACACACACACACACACACACACACAGCCGCACATAATCATGCCAGACAGACGGAAAAAAGGACCGTACACCCTGGAAATCATAATGACTGCGTAACAAGCATCCCCGTTGTTCAATGGATCAGTTTCGTAAGACATCTCCACAGGCTGCTCTGTCACCCACCACGGCCCATGCAAACTATTCCCAGCCCTCCCTCTTAGCATGGCACGTGCTGCGTTGTACGGTACAAAGGAGCTCATTAAGTTGCCCAACACAGAAAAAGTGCACGAACAGTAATGTCATTCTTTACACCATTCAGTACAGGAACGACGTCAAAGCTATCATTTCCAATACCACTTCATTCCCGATAACCCGTTGTGCTCTTGAAGACAAAATGTGAGGGAAGGTGGGTTTTTTTTTCTTTTCCCACAGCAGAAACCTTGTACGTAGAACCATGACCCACTTCGTTAAATAACACTGGTAAGTCTCGAAAAGTTTCACAAGACGGTTTTCTACCAGTATGTGCCAATCATGTTTGTTCAGTTGTGTAGGAGATATAGATACATACACGATTTACACAATCACACACACGCAAACATCCATACACACACGCGCGTGCAATACCATCCAAATGTAACGATATTACAATGGTAGTGAAGCATCGTGCCAGCGCAACAAACAGCCGCTGACAAGTAATTACATCCTCTGTCCAACAGAGGAAGGTGGCAGAATGGTTAAGACGCTCAGCTGCCAATACAGAGAGTCCGTGAGGGTGTGGGTTCGAATCCCGCTCTCGCCCTTTCTCCTAAGTTTGACTGGAAAATCAAACTGAGCGTCTAGTCTTTCGGATGAGACGATAAACCGAGGTCCCGTATGCAGCACGCACTTGGCGCACTGAAAAAGAACCCATGGCAACGAGAGTGTTGTCCTCTGGCGAAATTACGTAAAATGAAATCCACTTTCACAGGTACACAAATATGTAAGCATGCACTCAAGGCCTGACTAAGCGCGTTGAGTTATGCTGCTGGTCAGGCATCTGCTCAACAGATGTGGTGTAGCGTGTATGGATTTGTCCGAACGCAGTGACGCCTCCTTGAGAAAGTGAAACTGAAACTGAAATCTGTCCAACAGATGGCTTGCACCACACATGACCAACTGGGGGCAACTCATGACAACCAGACATGCTCTCCATGTCAATTATTTCC
>NC_134897.1:38577631-38595131 GCF_041734735.1 Babylonia areolata
AAATAAATAAATAAATCTGACTTCAAATAATAACCCCACTTACATCATTTATGCCGGTTGTTGATTTTACTATCTCTTTTTTTTTTCTTTTTTGAAACTACTCATTGTAATACCTTTGCCATGAAGAAACATCATTGTGTAACTTTTGTAGAAAAACAAAAGATATATGAATTTGTCGAATCTAGCTAAAACAAAACAAAAAAAAAAAAAAAACCAACACAAAAAAACAACAACAAAAAACACCAAAATTGTTGAGTATGGCAGACAACGGGTTAACTGCAAGCTGTGACGCCCTGTCGTCCGTTGAGTATGGCTGACAACGTGTTAACTGCAAGCTGTGACGCAATGTCGTCCGTTGAGTATGGCTGACAACGGGTTAACTGCAAGCTGTGACGCCCTGTATTCCGTTGAGTATGGCTGACAACGTGTTAACTGCAAGCTGTGACGCACTGTCGTCCGTTGAGTATGGCTGACAACGGATTAACTGCAAGCTGTGACGCCCTGTGGTACAATGAGTATGGCTGACAACGGGTTAACTGCAAGCTGTGACGCCCTGTCGTTCGATGAGTATGGCTGACAACGGGTTAACTGCAAGCTGTGACGCCCTGTCGTCCGTTGAGTATGGCTGACAACGGGTTAACTGCAAGCTGTGACGCCCTGTCGTCCGTTGAGTATGGCTGACAACGTGTTAACTGCAAGCTGTGACGCCCTGTCGTCCGTTGAGTATGGCTGACAACGGGTTAACTTCAAGCTCTGACGCCCTGTGGTTCGATGAGTGAGTATGGCTGACAACGGGTTAACTACAAGCTGTGACGCCCTGTGGTTCGTTGAGTGAGTATGGCTGACAACGGGTTAACTACAAGCTCTGACGCCCTGTGGTTCGTTGAGTGAGTATGGCTGACAACGTGTTAACTGCAAGCTGTGACGCCCTGTCGTCCGTTGAGTATGGCTGACAACGTGTTAACTGCAAGCTGTGACGCACTGTCGTCCGTTGAGTATGGCTGACAACGTGTTAACTGCAAGCTGCGACGCCCTGTATTCCGTTGAGTATGGCTGACAACGTGTTAACTGCAAGCTGTGACGCCCTGTGGTACAATGAGTATGGCTGACAACGTGTTAACTGCAAGCTGTGACGCCCTGTCGTTAGATGAGTATGGCTGACAACGGGTTGACTGCAAGCTGTGACGCCCTGTACTCCGTTGAGTATGGCTGACAACGTGTTAACTGCAAGCTGTGACGCCCTGTATTCCGTTGAGTATGGCTGACAACGTGTTAACTGCAAGCTGTGACGCCCTGTCGTTAGATGAGTATGGCTGACAACGGGTTGACTGCAAGCTGTGACGCCCTGTACTCCGTTGAGTATGGCTGACAACGTGTTAACTGCAAGCTGTGACGCAATGTCGTTCGTTGAGTATGGCTGACAACGGGTTAACTGCAAGCTGTGACGCCCTGTACTCCGTTGAGTATGGCTGACAACGGGTTAACTGCAAGCTGTGACGCACTGTCGTCCGTTGAGTATGGCTGACAACGTGTTAACTGCAAGCTGTGACGCACTGTCGTCCGTTGAGTATGGCTGACAACGGGTTAACTGCAAGCTGTGACGCACTGTCGTCCGTTGAGTATGGCTGACAACGTGTTAACTGCAAGCTGTGACGCACTGTCGTCCGTTGAGTATGGCTGACAACGTGTTAACTGCAAGCTGTGACGCACTGTCGTCCGTTGAGTATGGCTGACAACGTGTTAACTGCAAGCTGTGACGCACTGTCGTCCGTTGAGTATGGCTGACAACGTGTTAACTGCAAGCTGTGACGCCCTGTACTCCGTTGAGTATGGCTGACAACGGGTTAACTGCAAGCTGTGACGCAATGTCGTTCGTTGAGTATGGCTGACAACGGGTTAACTGCAAGCTGTGACGCCCTGTACTCCGTTGAGTATGGCTGACAACGGGTTAACTGCAAGCTGTGACGCACTGTCGTCCGTTGAGTATGGCTGACAACGTGTTAACTGCAAGCTGTGACGCACTGTCGTCCGTTGAGTATGGCTGACAACGGGTTAACTGCAAGCTGTGACGCACTGTCGTCCGTTGAGTATGGCTGACAACGTGTTAACTGCAAGCTGTGACGCACTGTCGTCCGTTGAGTATGGCTGACAACGTGTTAACTGCAAGCTGTGACGCACTGTCGTCCGTTGAGTATGGCTGACAACGGGTTAACTGCAAGCTGTGACGCCCTGTCGTCCGTTGAGTATGGCTGACAACGGGTTAACTGCAAGCTGTGACGCCCTGTCGTCCGTTGAGTATGGCTGACAACGGGTTAACTGCAAGCTGTGACGCCCTGTCTTTAGTTGAGCATGGCTGACAACGGGTTAACTTCAAGCTGTGACGCCCTGTGGTTCGTTGAGTGAGTATGGCTGACAACGGGTTAACTACAAGCTGGCCTGTCGAAAAGCTCCATTGTGCTTTGGGTCAAATTGTTTACAAAGTATTGGCGTACTAACAAACACACACACACACACATACACAAGCACGCGCGCGTGTGTGTGTGTATGCACGTGTGTGTGTGTGTGTGTGTGTGTGTGTGTGTGTGTGTGTGTGTGTGTGTGTGTGTGCATCATATACAGAGAGAGAGGACTGGAGGGAGACAAATGGATAGACAGATAAACAGAGATATAAGCAAATCCTTTTAATTACAGAAACAAGTATCCCGAGGTTTCTAAGTCAATACAAGTACAAAACACAGTCGATATAAGCAGTATGATATTTCTTTTCCTTTTTGGATTCATCATATTCAGTGCAATGGATACGAACACATTGGTGGCTTCACACTCCTCTGGGGTCTATGTAAAGCGAAACAGACTTTATGTAAGATATAGAATACTGTTGTGTAATATCGTCTCTCTGCAAGAAGCACCCAGTAATTTGGAAGTGCGAGAAAACATTTATCTTGTAGGAAATTTTATATGGAGTCTATTCAAACTTGCACAGTGCCAAGTTGGCGTGACGGTTTGTGGTCAGATAATTACATGAATATTCAGACAGCGTTCTGACAGCGTTTTTATCTTAAACAAAGCACAAAGAAAGAAAGAAAGAAAAACAGAATTGGAGAAAAGAAGTTTCAGTTTCAGTTTCAGTAGTTCAAGGAGGCGTCACTGCGTTCGGACAAATCCATATACGCTACACCACATCTGCCAAGCAGATTCCTGACCAGCAGCGTAACCCAACGCGCTTAGTCAGGTCTTGAGAAAAAAAAAAGAATAAAATAATAGATAAATACATTTAAAAAAAGTGAATAAATAATAGATAAATACATTTAAAAAAAGTGAATAAATAATAGATAACTACATTAAAAAAAAAAGTGAATAAATAATAGATAACTACATTTTTTTAAAAAGTGAATACATAATAGATTTTAAAAAAGTGAATAAATAATAGATAAATACATTTAAAAAGTGAATAAATAATAGATAAATACATTTTTTTAAAGTGAATAAATAATAGATAAATACATTTTTTTAAAAAGTGAATAAATAATAGATAAATACATTTTTTTTAAAAGTGAATAAATAATAGATTAAAAAAAGTGATTAAATAATAGATTTTAAGAAAAAGGGAGAAGAGAAAAGAAAAGAAAGGGAAAAAAGAGAGAAGGAAAGAAACAAGCAAATACTGTCTGACCACATCTCCATATAAGCTGATTCCTCTTTAGGAAAAAGCTGACTTGGCCACCAGCAGCCAGATCACTTCAGCTGTTTTTGGCACACAGTGCAGTAACGACATGCGACAGTGTCACAGCTTCAGGCAAAGACGAAGCTCAATAAAAACAACAACAACAACAACAACAACAACAGCAAAAACAAAAACCCGCACACCCCTTTCTCCCCCTCACCCCCGCCATCACCATATTTCCACACGTTCGCGCGTGCACTCAGGCTGACAGGCAGACAGATACAACATGCACTTACACAACCACTCATCCATTCTCACACACGCACACACCATTTCTCTCTCTCTCTTTCTCTCCACACACACACACACACACACACACACACACATACCCTTCTCTCTCCTGACATACGTACATGCATACATACATACACACGCGCGCGCACCCACCAGACATAGTAGAGAACAGTGCCCCCATAACAAATAGCAGCTAACAGGCAGTCACGTCCTCAGTCTAATGGATTGAGTTCACCAGTCTTCGACAGGGTCCAGCCGCCCCATCCCACACAACCAGACATGCAAACCATGCACATTTTTTGTGTTTGTATTTGTATTTCTTTTTATCACAACAGATTTCTCTGTGTGAAATTCGGGCTGCTCTCCCCAGGGAGAGCGCGTCGCCATACTACAGCGCCACCCATTTTTTTTTTGTATTTTTTCCTGTGTGCAGTTTTATTTGTTTTTTCCTATCGAAGTGGATTTTTCTACAGAATTTTGCCAGGAACAACCCTTTTGTTGCCGTGGGTTCTTTTACGTGCGCTAAGTGCATGCTGCACACGGGACCTCGGTTTATCGTCTCATCCGAATGACTAGCGTCCAGACCACCACTCAAGGTCTAGTGGAGGGGGGAGAAAATTTCGGGGGCGGTGCCGTGATTCGAACCAGCGCGCTCAGATTCTCTCGCTTCCTAGGCGGACGCGTTACCTCTAGGCCATCACTCCACTTTGCTCCTGACCTTCCCTCTCACCATGGAGTCCTACCTCTTTTTGAATTGCCACAGTATTGTTAACTTCTTTCAAGCACGAAGCAAAAAGACGTTCAATGCAGTTGACACGACTGTCGGTATTCGCAACAACGTCCTAAATCATATGGTTTCTCCATTGCAATGGGAAATCATTTACAGCAAAGTCTTTTGTGAAGGATTTTTTTTCATTTATTTTATTTTATTTTAAAATTTATTTATTTATTTATTATTATTATTTATTTAGTTAGTTAGTTATTTAGTTATTTTTCTCTCAAGGACTAAGCGCGTTCGGTTACGCTGCTGGTCAGGCATCTGCTTGGCAGATGTCTGTAGCGTATATGGATTTGTCCGAACGCAGTGACGCCTCCTTGAGCGACTGATACCGATACTGAAACTAGGAGGCAAAATTGAACTGGCTCTTAGTGCTGCAGCCTTAGGGGCTAGATGGCCTTTGGGAACCATCCCAATGCCGACTGTCCTAAAACCCTTTTGGCCGAGAGAGGGGCGGTGGGGGGTGGGGGTGGGGGTATAACATGGGCAAGACACTCTCCACTGTAAACAAATTCTAGCCCAGATAGTCAGGACAGCAGTAGCCTCCTCTACTGTTCTGATGGTCATGGTCGGACACGACTGTCAAACATCCTAAATCATGTGATACGCTTCGTGCATAAATTTGTATTTGTATTTGTATTTTTGTTTATCACAACAGATTTCGGGCTGCTCTCCCCAGGAAGCGCGTCGCTGTAGTACAGCGCCACCCATTTTTTTGTATTTTTTCCTGCGTGAAGTTTTATTTGTTTTTCCTATCAAAGTAGATTTTTTTTCTACAGAATTTTGTCAGGAACAACCCCTTTGTTGCCGTGGGTTCTTTTACGTGCGCTAAGTGCACGCTGCACACGGGACCTCGGTTTATCGTCTCACCCAAATGACTAGCGTCCAGACCACCACTCAAGGTCTAGTGGAGGGGGTGGGGGGGGGGGAATATACGGCGGCTGAGCCGCGATTCGAACCAGCGCGCTCAGATTCTCTTGCTTCCAAGGCGGACGCGTTACCTCTAGGCCATCACTCTTCAGAAGCACGGAACAGAAATGAACCCTTTTATGCCATTACACGGTGAATACGTTTTAGTTGTCTCCTGTCATTTCAGTGGCATTACACCCACGCTGCTCGCCCCTAATCTTTGAAACACAGCCTTACCAGGACCGGGTTTCATGAAGCGATCTTTGCAGCGCTAAAGTTTGCTTAGCGTTAAAAACGTTCCTAAGTATATGGAGTTAGGATCATTCTCAACGATAAGCACGCTTTGCGCTTTAAGCTTCGCTCCCTGGGCCCGTTCTGCGGCAGTCTCATACCGGCACTCCACAGGGAACTAACGATGTGTAGTCGCCATGAGGCCACACACCACAGCAGACCCAGCTCTTCTGCCGGGTCACATCGGTGGCGTTTAGCAGTACCTGTTCTGAATCTTGCTCGAAACCGTGCTGGCCAGCTGCTGCACCAGAATATCACAATTAAACCAAAATATTGTACTCCACGCGGAACTAACAATGTGTAGTCGCCATGAGACCATACGAAATATTCACACAATCAGACAAATGAATTAATTAATGATTTAAGCTCTTGTTCGTCGAGCTTTGTTCATACATGTCCTTCAGTTGTCATGGTTCAGATAAAATTGTTCTTTTCTGATATATGCTGACTCTGATGAACATCAATGCCCCTCTGTAGTTCACTGGGTACTCTGCTCTCTCGGCCTCAGGTGGTCGAATTCAGATGACCGATTTTTGTAGCCCCCACCCCCACCCCCCTTCCGCACCCCCCCCCAACCTCCACCCCTCACACACACCCGATGAGGACGGCTGAGTCATAAAGAAGGGCATGTGGTGCAGGAGTGAGACAGATTAACTGAGAGGAAGAGGGGGACGGATGGGGAGAGAGAGAGAGAGAGAGAGGTGGGTGGGTGGGTGGGTGTGGCAGGAAGGGACTCAGAGAGACAGACTCTGGAACAGAAAGATGGGGAGACAGACAGGGAGAGAGAGAGAGAAAGAGAGTGCCAGAGACAAAGACGCACAGACACAGACACAGATACAAATATATATATATATATATATATACAGAGAGATGGAGATAGATAGATATATATAGAGAGAGAGACGGAGAGAGAGATAAAGCCACAGACAGACGCAGAGAGAGAGAGAAGGGGGGGATTCAGCAGAGAGAGGGAGAGACACACACACACACACACAACACACACACACACACACACACACACACACTCACACACACACAGACACACACACACACACACACACACACACACACACACACACACACACACACACACACAGCGAGAAGGACACAAACAGACAGAAAGACAGACAGAGGAAACGACCCTGAAACTGATGCAAAATTAAAAACAACACCTCCACACGGAAATTGACCTTCCTTCCTCACAGACTTATTGCCCGGTGCGAGGTCCTCTTCTCCGCCTATCTTTCACAAGCACTGCAGCCCCGCACGCGACGGCATCGTGCTCAACGTGCACCAGATATGATGGTATAGACCCCACGCACGCATGCACGCACGTATATGTATATTCGTGCATGCAGACATGCTTGCAATACACATGCATACGCACTGGTTAAGACACTTACATAAACACACACACCACACACACATACACCCCAGAAGCACACTTTCTATATATACAGACAATTCAGTTATCTATTGAACGTAAGAGAAGACGTTAGACTCAAGGAAGGAAAGAACACACACACACACACACACACACACACACCACTTAGAGACTGTGTTGGGTCATGTTACCCAGCCATTGATCACGTGCACGCAACAGGCATCCCCTGACGAGCAGTCACGTCATTTGTCCATTGGGTTGGTTTCACCAGACGACAGTTCAAGACAACCAGACACACACCCTCCAAGCAAATCTATCCCCACACTCCAACCCCTCGCCCCTCCACTATCAGCTTGAAAGGCTACAGCTGGTTAGCATCCCACTTAGTCTAAATTGTAACCCGAAAACGACGTATGACTGCCTACATAGCTGGGTAGAAAGGGTCATACATTTGGAAACCCACTTGTAGACAGCAATGAACGTGGAAGTTGTAGCCCACGAGGCAGAAAATAGAAAGCCTGGTTTGTTGGCTTGTACAACAGACGGTTCTGTTTGGTTTGGTTTTGTATTTCGTTCGTTGGCTGGGACTCCTACGTTTATTCGTATGCACGAGTGGGTCTGTACGTATATGCTAGTTTTAATCCCGCCATGTAGGCAGTCATACTCCGTTTTGGAGCGGGTGCATGCATGTCGGGTATGTTCTTGTTTCCCTAATTTATTGAACACTAACATGGATTAGAAAAACACAAAAAAAGACGTGTAGAGTTTCGATTTTTGCGTGAAAAAAATCATCAAAAGTGAATGACTAGAAATTATCTTTTCGAAACACAAAAAAAGACTTGTGGAGTTTGATTTTCGTGTGAAAAAATTCATCTAAAGGAGGAGGAATTTTGTTTAATGTCCTGTCACACATATCGGTGACTGAAGACATTTTGTTAAAGTATTTATGAATACATTTGAGTATTATTGGTTAGAAGGGGTGGGAGATGTGAATGAATGGAGGGTTGGAGAAAACTGGGCAAATGAGGGTGAAATGTGGGTGAAATTTGAAAAAAAATCTAAATACAATTACAGGAAATTACTTAAAGGACTTCGTAAATCTAAACTTAATGACCAGAAATGATGTTTTCGCTATCTCCTCTTCCTCAGTTGCATTAACTCACTCAGTACAGCCAGTCCGCTCTTCTCCTCTACACAGACCTCTCGGATGTCCAGTGGGTGTCTGAATGACCCAACCTTTAGCTTCCGTCGTCAGAATTGTCGTATTCTTTGTCAACATTCACCTCTTCAGTATAAGAGCCTCCCGCTTGCAATATTTTGATGGCGGTAATTGGGGTGAAACGCTGTTAACGTCGTCTCTTTCACCGTTCGTATGGAGAGAGTTAAACCTTGGCTGCTGGTCCCCAATCTCCAACACGCAGCCATATACCTGACCCCACGTTCCACAGCGACACTGTCTTAAGGCCACGCACAGAGCTACTGTCTGAAGACCACGCACAGAGCTACTGTCTGAAGACCACGCACAGAGCTACTGTCTGAAGACCACGCACAGAGCTACTGTCTGAAGACCACGCACAGAGCTACTGTCTGAAGGCCACGCACAGAGCTGTCAAGGGTGGGACCGAATGCATCTCCTTGGGGTATGACAATCAGTATTGCAAGTTGAGTCTAACAACCATTGATTCCTGAAGTACAAAGATGTAGATGTCTTTCAATCACGAACATAATCATGCACCTGGTTCTGTATGTACAGCATACTATGCAACAAAAAGATAATCATTTCTGGCATCGTTTTTTCAGTTGCATGGATGCGTGATTAGATAAGAACAGTGTTGTAACAGAATTTTTCACTATCCTAATCTTTTAAGGGCCATATGCCCTTGGATTTTCCTTTTCTACTGTTTCCTTGTCCAAGTATCTTGTGTGTTTGTTTGATTGCTATGAATTTCTAGTTATCTTACGAAACCATACGTGAAGCAGATTGCCCAGACTGAAACAGTGACGTCTATTTTACTGGCGTTTTGTAGGTTTTTTGGTTTAAAAAAAATCATGACCCCACAATGTAATTTTTTTCTGAGAAGTAAGACAAGTGAGAAAACATTTCAGCTATTCTTGTACAGGTTGGAATACTCCATATATGGCATCACTGCTTCACGTAGAACGCCATCGCATCTGTCCCCCCATCTTATATCCCCCCACATCACACACACACACACACACACACACACACACACACGCACTCTGTCTCTCTCTCTCTCTGACACACATACGCATGGCACAATGCCAGATGTTTCTTAGATCCATTTGAACATACATTCTCGAAAATTCACCAAAAGAAAGAAAAGGACAGAACACACAAGAGACACAAGAACGACGGCCACGCATCGTGTTACCTGGCCATTACTTGCGCTTCGCTGCGAGCATCCCCTGACAAAAAAAATCACGTCATTTGTCCGATGGAACGGTTTCAGCAGACGTCTCCACAGGCTGGTCTGTCGCCCCACTGGGGCCAATTCATGACAACCAGACACGATCTCCATGCCACTCATTGCCAAACCTTTCACTCCCCTTGAAGCTGGAAACCCTAGCTCTGGCTCAGTGCACCCTCCTCTTGTGAGATTGCATTACGAAAGGTTTGTGAGCATAAGAAACAAAGAATGACAGCATGTTGCCTGTTGACATGAAAATCAGCACACACACACACACACACACACACACACACACACACACACACACACACACACACGCACACACACACACGCACACACACACACACACACACACGCACACACACACACACACACACACACACACACACACACACACACACACACACACACACACACACGCACGCACCAGTTTCTCTTTAAATATTTTAAAATTCGAAAACAGATATGAAACCCTTCAAAGACAGCAAGTGGGGATTCACTGAATCCTCTCCCGTGAAGAGGTCCATTCGCTGTGCCTGACGTGACTTCGAGTTGCATCCCCTTAACAGGGTGTGTAGTTGTGGCCTAGTGGTAACACGTCCGCCTTGGAAGCGAGAGAATCTGGGGACATGGGACCAATTCCCACGCTCACCACTATTTTCTACCCCTCCATAAGATCATGGGTTGTGGTCTGGACGCTAGTCATTCGGATTAGACAATAAACCAAGGTCCCGTGTGCCCAGCATAGCACGTGAGAAAACCCACGGCAAGGGTTGTTTGTCCCCGGCAAAATTCTGTAGAAAAATCCACTTTGACAGCAAAACAAATACAATTGCAGAAAATAAAAAAGAAGAAGAAAAAATATATGAAATATGTGGATGGCGCTGGCTGCGTTGTGGCGATGCGCCCTCCTCACGCGGGGACAGCAGCCTGGATTTCATGCAGAGAGATATCTTGTGACGAAAACGTAATACGATACAATGTTTTGTCAACAGTGACGATTCCTAAGGTGCTTGACAGACAGACACCGTACACGCTGTGACAGACAGTGTTACCAGTCTCCACAAGGGAAAAGTCACACCCCAGTCCCAAAGCCGCCAGAGCAGGTTGGCATCAGAAGTAGGATAAAACACAGTAGGAACCCGGGGCAAGATGATCCGAAATTAAACAATGATTGCTTTTTTTTTTGTTGTTGTTGTTTTTTTGTCTAGAATTAATCTTCTTCTTACCAGTCTCCACAGGGGAAAAGTCACACCCCAGTCCCAAAGCCGCCTGAGCAGGTTGGAATCAGAAGTAGGATAAAACACAGTAGGAACCCGGGGCAAGATGATCCGAAATTAAACAATGATTGCTTTTTTTTCTGTTTAGAATTAATCTTCTTCTGATCAGCAGGGATCAGTAATTATATGTGTGAGTACGTGTGTGTGTTAGAGAGAGGGAGAGAGAGAGGGGGGAAGAGGGAGAGAAAGAGAGAGAGAGAGAGAGAGAGAGAGAGAGAGAGAGAGAGAGAGAACGCTGAACGACTTTAATGACTCAGGCCAACAGCCCTTATCATGACAATTGTGAGAATATATATATTAGAAAGAGAAAAAAAAACAAGAACAAATAGATAAATAAAATCATAAAAGAGAGAAAATGATTTCATAATAAAAAAAATGCCACGTGTAAATTATAGTCAGTCTTCATACAGACAGGCGAACTCACATTGCACAAGACAGGGAGACAGACAGACAGACAGACAGAAATGTGAATTGAATATCCTCATCCTTGTATATGTTCTATGAAAGAACATTCAACCATGTTTCGATTCATGTGCATTTCTCTTCTCGGCTTTGAGACTATGTAAGACTGTAATGAAAAAGAAGAAGAAAACAAACCAACAAACAAAAAATATCAATCAAACAAGCTAACAGCCAACCAACCAACCAACCAGCCAACCAACCAAACAAACGCCCAGTCAACTCCCCATCCTAGTTGTGACAACAAGACAGGAGCCCCGAACACTCCACGACAGGTACGGACCCTGATGGGAGCCCGTTCCCCGGCAAATAAGCAGTTCCAGTGCCTGTACAGCACCCGTCACAACGCATATCGCCCCCATCAGCACACGGCTAAATGGCCCTCTGCCATAGGCTCGCTATTCCCTGAGACGTCATGTCGACACAGCTGCCGAGAGAGAGAGAGAGAGAGAGAGAGGGGGGGGGAGAGACTGAGAGAGACAGAGACAGACTGACCGAGAAACAGACAGACAGAGACAGAGAGAGAGACGGAGAGACAGAGACAGTGAGACAGACAGAAGATAGAGACAAAGAGAGACAATGCTACAGAGTACAGACATTATGACAGAGAATGAGGGGGGGGAGAGAGAGAGAGAGAGACAGACAGAGAGAGAGAGAGACAGAGATACGCAGAGACAGAGAGAGAGAGAGATAAAAGAGACAAACAGAGAGAGAGAGAGAGAGAGAGAGAGAGAGAGAGAGATAAGGAGAGTGAGAGATACAGATAATGTCGACTGCAGAAATAACCCAACTCAAATCCGGAAGTGTTCATCAAGGGCTAATCCACCTCTCTTGACGTGTAATGGCAATGGGAAATAATCGATTAAGCCTAGGTTATATTTGTCCGGCAACGGTTAATCAACAATTTTAATTGATTTGAAATGACAAGGCAAATCATCAAAAACAAAAAACAAAAAAAAAAAAAACAAAAAAACCTCCCCCAAACCAACAATACCCCGTTCCTTTTCCTCAGTTAAACTTTCATACCATCATCGTTATCACCCCTTTCTCAGTCATCATCTAAAAATAACCTATACTGTACATCATTTGTCTCAAAACTTCATTCTTATCTTCCTTCCACGCAAGGTGGATTGATAGAAGTTTCACTTTAACGTATCAAAAATGCGAATTAAAAAAAATCCATAGAAAACTTTGTCTCACTGTTGTACAAAAATAGCCTTCATTGTTCCAAATTCTCCGATCATTTAAGAATTAACCAACCAACAATCAAAATAATAAAAAAAAATAAAATAAAAAAAAGAAGGATAAAGTGCTCGATTGCATATTGTATTAAAATTTCATTCGCGTTGGTGTGATCCAAAAGTCATAGCAAAAACCAGACATGCTCCCATGAGAAACTCGATCTTGTGGACTGTGTGCAGCAAAGGGGAAAAACCGACAGGGTTTGAAAGGTTGTCATGACCAGTAATCGTCAGCATGCACAACCTGCATTTACTGAACTCATGCAAGGCGTGTAATCTGTCGTGACAAACATAACTCTGCATGACTTGAATTGCACTGATGAATGGAGCTCAAGTTATTTCAATTCTTGTGCCAGATAAAACAGAACACCCCCAACAATGGTAGCATTTCGTCCAGTCGACTGCCAGTGCCGACAGACATGTAAAGTGATGGTTTAGAGGTAACGCATCCGCCTTGGAAGCGAGGGAATCTGAGCGCGCTGGTTCGAATCACGGCTCACCAGCCGATATTTTCTCCCCCTCCACTAGACCTTGAGTGGTGGTCTGGACGCTAGTCATTCGGATGAGACGATAAACCGAGGTCCTGTGTGCAGCATGCACTTAGCGCACGTAAAAGAACCCACGGCAACAAAAGGGTTGTTCCTGACAAAATTCTGTAGAAAAATCCACTTCGACAGGAAAAAAAACAAATAAAACTGCACGCAGGAAAAAAATTTTGTGGCGCTGTAGTATAGCGACACGCTTTCCCTGGGGAGAGCAGCCCCAATTTCACACAGAGAAGTATGTTATGATAAAAGAAATACAAATACAAAAATAAAAACGAAGAAAACAACAACAACAACAACAACAAACACACATAAAAACCCTCGACTCCCTGGGGAGAGCAGCCCGAATTTCACACAGAGAAGTATGTTATGATAAAAAGAAATACAAATACAAATACAAAAATAAAAACGAAGAAAACAACAACAACAACAACAACAACAAAGACACACAAAAAACCTCGTCTCATCTGGATCCTCGTGTGCTTGTTGCTTAGATGGATGCAAAACCAGAACAAACCCCTTGGTTAATTCATTGGCTAATAAAGAATCCGGGTCTGAACGGAAGTGACAAAAAAAAAGAAATGAAAAGTGGACGGAATTTCAGGAAGCGAAGAGGAGAAATCAGCTGGCCATGAGTGTGTTCCCGACAGACATCCAAGTAGCAAAGGAAAAAAAAAAAAACAGTGGCAAGAGGCAGAAGGCAAGACAGGGAACAAGGAAGGAACCATGGCATGGGAGGATCGATGGACAATGCATTGCAAATCATTCTTCCCTTATTTCCTCCCGATTCTGACGACTCCATTGTTGGAGCTGTCGGACATCTCTGGTAATGTGTGTGTGTGGGGGGGGGGCGGGGGGGGGGGGGGGGGGTGACGGAAGGAAAACGGGATGGGAAAGGAAGAGGGAGGGATAGAGAGAAGGTGTAGGGAGGGGGAAAGGAAAAGCGGGGTGGGGTAAAAGAGGGAGAGGGAGTGTAATGGAGGGAGTGGGGGGGGGGCATAGAAAGAGAGAGGGAAAGGAAGGCAGAGAGTGAGAGAGGGAGGGAGAGAGAGAGAGAGAGGAAAGAAAGGGAAGAGAGGCAGAGAGAAGGGGGTAGAGGAGTGACAGAAGGAAAGGGGGTGGGAGGGGGGGGGTGAGACAGACAGACAAACATACAGACAGACAGACAGACAGACAGACAAACACAGACAGAAAGGGTCCCTGATATGGTCGATATCCTGTCATTCGCAATGAAAAAAAAAGAATTTAAACAAATACCGGTAACTTCACGGATCGAATGCGACACATTCACAGTGTACAATGGTAACATTTCGTCCAGTCGACTGCCAATGCCATTTCAGGACAAAAATGCATGACATGGGACACGAGACCAGACATACAGTCTATGAGGACCTATTTTCTCGGTCAAAGACGTGAACTGGGCGAAGAGCACCCCGAAACTGTTTCTGTGTCAAGTGATGGACTTCTGCTTGTCACTGAGGAACGAACAGCGTTATCGTGTGTTTGTATTTCTGCAAGTGTTACACACACACACACACACACACACACACACATATATATATATATATAATAGAGAGAGAGAGAGACAGAGAGGGAGTGTGTGTGTGTGTGTGTGTGTGTGTGTGTGTGTGTGTGTGTGTGTGTGTGTGTGTGTGTGTGTGTGTGTGCGTAAGAGACGAGGCAAAAACAATAACAACAGCGACAAACAACAAAAACAAAACAACAACAATACACTTAAAGAAGAAGAAGAAGAAAAGAAGAAGAAGAAGAAATCAAGTCAGCAGAACGCAAAGACAAAATCAGAACCCAACACGACACATTAAAAAAACAAAAACAAAAAACCAGCAACCACCTAGAAACAAAAAAACAAAACAAAACAAACAAAAAAAAGCACCAGGCCAATGCCAGCCTCTCAGGAAGAATGCAGAACAGCCAAGCAAGCAAGCAACCAACCAACCAAGAAATCCAGGCAGCAGACAGCTAGGCGTCAAGCAAGCAAGGAAACAAACCAGCAAGCAAGCAAGCAAGCAAGCCTGTCGCAGCATGCAACAACACACAACGCTGGCAGCAACAGGTTCCAGCACAGCGCGTGCACGCGACAGGACGACCACGAGCAAGCACGCGGAGAGAGACAGAAAGAAGGAGAGAGGGAGAGCGACAGATGCGGCAAGGAATGCGTAGCAGGTACTCGACGACACCGACTGCTGTAGACGCGAGCGAGTCCTCTCCCCACCCCCCTCCTCCGCTCGCTCGTCCTCTCCCCGCCGAAGAGGAGGAAGACGACGACGAGGAAGACGACAATAGAAGAAAGATGGCGGCCGAGGAAGAAGCGTCGGAAAAGATTTCCCTCCATACCCTTGAGGATCCGGAGGAGAGGCCACCCGTTAAAGAACTGACGTGAGTGTCCGATTTGACTTACCAACAACAGCAGTGTATTTTGGTTCTTTCTTGTCTTGGTGTTTAAAAACAACAACAGTAATGTATGGGTTATTTCCTTTCCTTAGTGTCCTTAGACATTCCCGTTCTGCCACCCTTGTATATGTATTCATTTTATCTATTTATTTATTTGTTTGTTTGTTTTTGTTTCTGTTCCACCATCAGTTGTTTAACTTACCGTGTTCGGAGCATACTGGATATGTTCGTGTTTCCATAACACATGGAACTCTGACGTGGATTTCACGACCTTTGACGTGCGTGTTTTGATCTTGCATGCGTTCACAAAGTGTGTTGAGGTAATGGGAGAACGCGGGCACGTGTTGACCCGGGAAACTGGGAAACTGGGAAACATCTCCTTTCGTAACCAACCAGGCGCTCCATGATCGAACCCAAGACCTTCAGACTGAAATTTCAACACTCTAACTTCTCAGCTACTGTGCCAGTCTGTCAGGTCCAGGATGTCGTTTTAGTTTCGTTTCCTGTCCGATTCGTTGGTGCAATGTGGAGTGATGGCCTAGAGGTAACGCGTCTGCCTAGGAAGCGAGAGAGAATGTGAGCGCGCTCAGCCACCAATATTTTCTCCCCCTCCACTGGACCTTGAGTGGTGGTCTGGACGCTAGTCATTCGGATGAGACGATAAACCGAGGTCCCGTGTGCAGCATGCACTTAGCGCACGTAAAAGAACCCACGGAAAAAAAAAGGTTGTTCCTGACAAAATTTTGTAGAAAAATCCACTTCGATAGGAAAAACAAATAAAACTGCACGCAGGAAATATACAAAAAAAAAAAGAAAAAGAAAAAAAAAAGGGTGGCGCTGTAGTATTGCGACGCGCTCTCCCTGGGGAGAGCAGCCCGAATTTCACACAGAGAAATCTGTTGTGATAAAAAGAAATACAAATACAAATAGAAATGTGGGCGTTCCCTTTCTGTCATTCTTTCTGAAAGTTGTTCTTTTTTTTTTCTTTTTTTAGGTTTCCGGTGTTCGATTATTTAGTACCGTTGGATATTCCTTTTTGTGTCACTTCGTTCTGATAATGCTCTACATTGTCGTATGTTCAATTCTATTTTCTGAGCCATTGGAATATTTCCGTGCTGTCATGTCACCACTTTGTTTTTGTCACCACTGTTGAATAATGTTACATTTGTCGGTGTTTTTCTTTTTGTTGTTGTTGTTCATGTTGTTTTTGCTGCTGCTGTTGTTGTTATTGTTGTTGTTGTTGAGTTTCATTAAGTCCAATCCTACAGAGCTACTGTTCCATTTTTTTCACTTCTTTCTTACCATGTTCCATGTCGTCGTCTTTTTCAGTTCCATTTTCTGTCTTATTCGTAAGTGGCATTAGACATACCTATTCAGCAACCCTTTCTTAAAGTATTCCATGCTGTTGTCTTTATTTTTGTTTGAACAACACGTCACGATTTCGCATTCAAAAATGGAAATTATGATGTATAATTTCCGTTGTCATTTCTTTTTAGCCATACATTATTTAGAATTTATTTCGAGCATTTCTTTCTTGTTTTATTTTTGTTCTGTCAACAATTCATTATTCGCGATAACCCACCAACTATGCTGACGTATAATTTCCGTTGTCAAAGATTTATTCCTTCGTCACTCGAGATTTATTCAGTGTGTGAATTTTTTTTTTTTTTTTTTTAAATAAAAAGGGCAAAATAGTACAGATGTTGATGTGTCAAGAAGGCTCAACATGTGACCTCGCTCCCCCCCTCTCTCACATCCTCACGTGTAAAGAGAGCACATCCAGGAAGGAAATGACGTACGTCATCCAACCTCCT
>NC_134897.1:38602631-38607631 GCF_041734735.1 Babylonia areolata
AATTTTGAAAATGAGAGGTTTCGTTTTGTTTTCCTGATTGAGGGAGCCCTGTTTTGTTTGTTTCCATCCCATGTCTTCTCTCCGGGAAGCTCCAACAACGTCACGAGTTCTTAGTGCGCGGCCGTCTGTGTCAACAACACTTGATTATAACTTTGAAAATGGCTCCTTCCTTTCAGCGGTTTCAAAATCGATACCAGTCATTTCCATTGCAACCCCCTTTCTCAGGACCCCATTATGTTCAGCTAACGAAATATCGGCTGTGCTATAAACAGCTTAGATGATTGCTTGCTTTGGTGGACGTTTCAAATGGAGCGACATGAACTTTATTTGCGTGCGAGTCTGTTCACCATTGTTGAATACTAGCCACACTGTTTTCTCTTATTTTAATGTCTGAATCGGTTCTTTCTTTTGAAGCTTCACTTCAACATGTTTAGCGCTGGGTTGAATGGTGGCCTAGCGGATAGAACGTCCGACTGGGAAGCGAGAGTCTTGGATTCAATTCCCGCAAGGACCAGGATTTTTTTTTACCACTCCCCTCCACTGTTCCATGTATGTTGCTAATCTTTCGGTTGAAACAACAAGCCATAGTCTCTTCTTGATCGAGCACTTAACACACGTAAAAGAATCCACGGCAACGGGAGAGCAGCAATTTATACAGAAAAAGACAGGAAAAGTAGCCAGCACCGGGTCATTGCGACTTGCTATCCGCGGGGAGGGCAGCTTGAGATTAATAATAAATAATAATAATGGTATTTATATAGCGCTGAATCTTGTGCAGAGACAAATCAAAGCGCTTACGCACCAGTCATTTACACACATGCATAACTCTAAAACTGGAAAAACTGAAGACAAGGAAGAGGCAAAAAAGGAGGCTATTTTGGGAAGAGGTGGGTTTTAAGGCCAGACTTGAAAGAGCTGAGTGTGGAGACTTGACGAAGTGAAAGAGGAAGTTCATTCCAATTGCAAGGTCCAGAGACAGAGAAAGAACGGCGGCCAACAGTCGAGTGTTTGAATCTGAATTTCACACAAATAAATCTGAGTGAAAGACACCACAAAATGATCCAACAGGATACAACACTACACGACACACAACAATATAGTGCACAGAGGATGACTTGAAATGACTGGTGTCAACCAAAATAAAATATAAAATACTGAAGCTAGTTTTTCCTAAAATTCATCGAAATCGTCTGCTTTGTTTATGTATCGACGACAGTATCAAGTTCCATTTCGGAAAAAAAACATCTTGAGACAAGAGGTAAATAAACCATAACCAGTGTTAACATTCACAACATCCAGGATACAATTCCTGTCTTCCATTTTCAACACCAAGACCAGATTTCCCTCTTTGATTGAAGCCAGCAAAAGTGTTCTAATTTTTCGTTTTCTCCTTCTTCTCCCCCTTTTTTTTTATGTTGCCCCTCCTTGATCCTTCAGTCATGATTCACCACATCAACATTCCATGAGTCAGCAAAGCGTCCTGATTTTGGGGAGGAGGGGGGTGGGGCGTGTGGTGGGGCGGGGTGGGGTGGGGGTGGGGGGTTCATTTTTCTACCCATTGCTTCGTCAGATGTGATCTTCGTCAACATTTCACGAAACCGTCTTTCCGCCTTTGCTTAAGCTGAAACCATGGTTATGAAAGTTGGGGAAGGGGAGGGGAGGGGATTAGGAAGGGAGAGGTGGAGAGGGGAAGAGGGGGGGATAGGTGAGCGGAGTCGGGGGTACGGTGGGGGTGGGGGTAGGGATGCCGTAAGGAAGAGGGGGGCGGTGGTGGGGGGGGATGCAGAGGTGATGATGATGGTATCCTAGCGCTGTATCGATCGATGTCGTCGCCTGTCTCACACTGTCTGATGGCAGGAGGAGCTAGTAGCCAGTGTGGCCCCTTCCCTCCTGTGTCACCCCCCCGCCCTCCACCCCCTAACAACTCTCCTGACTCTGCATCCTCTCTCCCTTACACCCCGTCCACCTCGGCAGACCATCGCCTGTCTAGCCGGGTGCGCTAGCAAGAAACACCACCTCTCTGCAAGGTGCTCCTCCCCCAACCCCCCTCCATCCCCCCAGGCGAAGTCTGGTAAAGCATCTTCGACACACAGACACGGACATAATATAGGCACGCGCATACAAACTCACGCGCTTGCGCACGCATAAGCACGTACACACACAGACACACAGACACACACACACACACACACACACACACACTGACGCATACACAGACACAACTTAACTCACAGTCACGCGCACGCACGTACGCACGTACGCACGTACGCACGCACGCGCAAACACACACACACATACACACACACAGACACACATATTCAGAGAGGCAGACAGACAGACACATACAATCGTATTTAGAGAAGCAGACAGACAGACAGAGAGACAGAAACACACACACACACACACACACACACACACACACACTCCCTCATACACCCACACACAGATAAGGGGAGAGAGGAAAGGGGTGTGTCTGTGTGTGGGGGGGTGGGAGGGGATCAATCCCGATTAGCTCATATTTCTATTCCCGATTTATCCTTGTGTCGTGTTGTTGCTATTTCAGCTGTCATAATCGTTTGTTTTGGGGGTGGTTTTTTTTCCCTTTGTTTGTTTCTTTCTTTCTTTCTTTTTTATTTTATTATAATCATTTTGGGTTTTTTTTTTTCACTGCTGTTTTTTGTTTTCATTGCAACGTTTTTGTTTTTGCACCGGTCGGAAATTTTCCGAACCACCAATATATATCACCAGAGCAAAATTATGGTATTGAAAATTAGAAGAAAAAAAAAAGATTTATGCGTGACATTTTGATATTACATATTAGTACTTTTGGAACGCAAAAGCAGTTGATACAGCTTGGGAAGAGTGTCAATTAAAACTGAACAAAAACACACTATTTCTGAAAGCACTGTCCATTCTCTCTCTCTCTCTCTCTCTCTCTCTCTCTCTCTCTCTCTCTCTCTCTGTCTCCACACACACACACACACACACACACACACACAAACACAAACTCTGTCAAAGAAGCGACAACTCTCACGAGGAACAAAACAGGGAAAAAGCAATGTTAAATTTTACCACGGACACACACACACACACACACACACACACACTAACACACACACATACACACACACACGCGCGCACATACACACACACACACACGTACACACATACACACACATAACCGAACACTGGTTATAACATAGACTCACTTTGTTTACACAAATGAGAAAAAACAAAAATAAAAACAACACCCGCATTCTTACATACCCCTCCACCTATCCCCCACCCCCTCCCCCCACACACATGCACTGTCCGAATGACTAGCGTCCAGACCACCACTGAAGGTCTAGTGGAGGGGGAGAAAATATCGGCGGCTGAGCCGTGATTCGAACCAACGCGCTCAGATTCTCTTGTTTCCTAGGCGGACGCGTTACCTCTAGGCCATCACACTCCACGAACGTGAAACAGCATCACGATGCCGCTGTCAGCAATGGAACACTGCAGCCTAGGACCTAGGCCTCTCCTCCTCCTCCCTCACACTCATCGTATCGTCTTTCACGTACAATAACTACTTCAGGATCCTCCCCCCTAGCCCCCGCCCCTCGCCCCCCCCCCCGCCACACACACACACCTTCCTCCTCTCCTGACCACATGATTGTGCTGTTGATTAATTAACTCTCTCCATACGAATGGCGAAAGAGACGGCGTTAACAGCGTTTCACCCCAATTACCACCATCAAAATATTGCAAGCGGAAGGCTCTTATACTGAAGAGGTGAATGTTGACAAAGAATACAACAATTCTGACGACAGAAGCTAAAGGTTGGGTCATTGAGACACCCACTGGACATCCGAGGGGTCTGTGTAGAGGAGAAGAGAGGACTGGCCGTACTGAGAGAGTTAATACGTGTCCTTTGATTATTTCTTCCTGTCTGTCGGCTCACCAGCCTTCCTCTCTCTCTCTTTGCTTCTCTCTGCACCCTCTTTCATGAGAGGCTTTGATCTAATAATGAATAATTGATTCGTGTTCCCCCTCCCCCTCTCTCTCTCGCTCTCTCTCTCCCTCTGTATCTGTTTGTCTCTGTCTATCCGTCTGTCTCTCTCACATAACTATGTATACAAGCACAAACAACACACACGCGCGCCTTCACACACACACACACACGCATTCTTACATACCCCTCCCCCTATCCCCCCCCCCCGCCCCCCCCCCCCCCCCCCCCCCCCCCCCCCCCCCACACACACACACACGCACACTGATTGTTATCTCATTTCCAAGTCGACAGTGGTGGGAAAATAAGCCAGGAACATTTCACACACACACACACACACACACACACACACACACACACACACAAAGAGGAGTACTGAGAAAACACCAGGAAAGGGAGCTAATTGCACCATGGACGGGAAGCAAAGGGATTTTTTTCCTTTCATTTGGTTGTTTTTTCCGTCTTCTTTTTTTTTTTTTTTTTTTTTTTTTTAATGACCTTTGCCGTGTATGACACTGTGTGAATCTCTCGAGAGGTTCGTGGTGATGGTCAATGGTATCGCGGATACTGCGGCCACAAGCGTGCACCGTGTATGCGCAGGCGAGCAGATAATTTGTTAGGTTCCATAACCGTAGAGACACACACAAGGCAGTTGGCAAGTTTAGGGAGAAGAAGAGAACAAAGAGGAAGTTAAAATTAAAAAAAAAATTTGTGAGATAACCAAGGCTGAGCTCGTTCACATCAAGGCCAATTTGTATGAGGGAAATGGAAGGGAGAGAGAGACAGACAGAGATAGAGACAGAGATAGAGACAGAGAGAGAAAGAGAGAGAGAGAAGCCAAAGGCTGAGGGGTTATATGGAAAAGCATATAAGAAGCTATATATAGCTATAAGAAGAAATAGGAAAGGAAAATAAATAGATACACTAATAAATAAATAAAAACAACAACAACAACAAAAAAACCAAACACTATTTCTATTAATATTATTAGTAGTTTTTAAATTGTCAT
>NC_134897.1:38612631-38617631 GCF_041734735.1 Babylonia areolata
GAGGCGGAAGAGGGTTTTACACATGTTTATATGTATCCGTTTACAGACTTCATGATTTTAATATGTGAACCCAATCAGGGTGTATTGGCTTACGTTGCTTTTGGTATCCCCACCAGCTTATCTGACACATAAATGCCATATTCTAAATGCACATATGATCCTTTTTTGTGTGTGTTTCTCCTTTCTTATTCTTTCCTTTAAAAAAAAAAAAGATGTATGAAAAGTATAAATGAAAAAAAGAAGAAAACCTGAATTCTACCAATGTAAAAAAAAAAAAAAAAGGTTTGGATTCACAATAAACACCACATTTATCTGACACTCTCAGCCGCCAATGAAGAGTTGTGTCTGCATATTCCCCTTATACACACTGACAATGGTATAGTTGACGTTCTCAACCCCCACCCCTACCCCCCAAAACAACAACAACAAAACAACCCACCTCCAAACAAACACCAAGGCACAGAGAGAGACAGACAGACAGACAGAGAATGCTTGCACTGAGGCACAGAGAGAGAGAGACAGACAGACAGACAGACAGAGAATGTTTGCGCTGAGGCAGACAGAGAGACAGACAGACAGACAGAGAAAGCTTGCGCTGAGGCAGAAACAGACAGACAGAGAAAGCTTGCACTGAGGCACAGTGAGACAGACAGACAGACAGACAGACAGACAGACAAACAGACAGAGAAAGCTTGCGCTGAGGCAGAAACAGACAGACAATGTTTGCGCTGAGGCAGAGAGAGAGAGAGAGAGACAGACAGACAGACAGACAGAGAAAGCTTGCACTGAGGCACAGAGAGACAGACAGACACACAGACAGACCGCAGATACATACGCGCACACTGACACAGAAGCAAAAGTCAGTGAAGAGCCAGGCGACACAGATAAGAGTGAGAGTGACATTCAGCCAGGTCTGTAAATGGATGCCGCAGAATGTCACTGAGAAAACACGCCAGTCGGAATTAGTGAACACCCCCTTCAGTGTTTATGGCAAGATCAAAGTCCTTTGTCTGGTTTCAGGTTGGTCTCAGAGAGCTGTCTTTTTCTGGAGCTTGTCTCACGTCTTCATCCGCTCTCTCTCTCTCTCTCTCTCTCTCTCTCAGCTCTTTCCTTACTGCACAAATTTTGTAAAAAAAAAAAAAAAAAAAAAAAAAGAGATGAAATTTAATCATATATATATATATATATATATATATATATATATATATATATATATATATATATATATATATACTATCTCATGTATGTGCGCGCAAGTGTGTGTATGCGTGTGTGCGTGTGTGTGTATGTGTGTGTGTGCGTGCGTGCGTGTGTGTGTGTGTGCACTCCTGCATACAGCGCTCGCGACTGAGAGGGGTTCGTGAAAACAGAGAGAGAGATGAGGAGAGGGAGTGAGGAAGGGGGTGAAGAGAAACAGACAGACAGACAAAATCTCTCTCTCTCTCTCTCTCTCTCACACACACACACACACACACACACACACACACACACACACACACACACAGAGGAAGAGCGAGAGATGGGGATGTTTTTTTTGTGTTTTTTTTTACATGTGTTTATACCCATGTAAGATGTTTCGAAGGAAATGAGAGAGAGAGAGGGACAGAGAGAGGGAGAGAGAGAGAGATACAGAGAGAGAGAGGGAGATACACACACACACACACACACACACACACACACACACACACACACACACACACACACACACACACACACACACACACACACACACACACAGTTGAGACGGATAGACAAACAGACAAACAGACAGTCACAAACATGGACACAGAGAGAAGACAACATAAGACACAGAGAGAAAAAAAAAAGAAAGAAAGAAAGAAAAAAAACAAAAACAAAAAAAAAAACGAAACCAAAGAACACTCGTTATTTACAACGCTGTCACACAAGCTCAGGTGGCTAATGTCCATGCTGCCCTTACCCACTGGGATGTGAGGAGAACAACAGCAGGAAGTTTATATACATTGTCAATCGATAAATCGAAAATAACCACACACCCTTCACATCGGCATGTGTAAGAAAAAGACAAACGAAAAGGAAAAGAGATGGCCTCGTGGAGAGGGTGTGTGTGTGTGTGTGGGGGGGGGGGGGGGGGGGGAAGTGAGGAGACACACACATAAAAGTGGAGATAGGGGGGAAGAGAGAGAGAGAGAGAGATAGAGAGAGAGAGAGAGAGAGAGAATGACAGAGAGACAGGGAGAGAGACAGACAGACTGAGAGACATAGAATGACAGAGTGACAGAGAGACAAAGACAGACAGAGAGAGAGAGAGAGAGAGACAGGCAGACACAGACACACACAGAGGGAGAGAGAGAGAGAGAAAGAGAGAGAGAGAGAGGCAGATACAGAAAGCGACAGAATGGAGAGAGAGAGAAGAAGAAGAAGAAAAAGAGGGAGGGAGAGAAAGAGAGACCATGAAAAAGAGAGAGTGGAAAAGAGAAAGAAGGAACGAAAGAGAGAAAGATAAGGGGGGCGGGGGCGGGGGTGGGGGTGGGGGGCAGGGAGATACAGTGGAAGACAAAGGTGGGGAGATATATACATACACACACATACAACAACACACAGCATTAAACAAAGAGAGAAAGATTTGTATTTGTATTTCTTTTTATCACATCAGATTTTTCTGTGTGAAATTCGGGCTGCACTCCCCAGGGAGAGCGCGTCGCTACACTACAGCGCCACCCATTTTTTTTGTATTTTTTCCTGCGTGTAGTTTTATTTGTTTTTCCTATCGAACTGGATTTTTCTACAGAATTTTGCCAGGAACAACCCTTTTGTTGCCGTGGGTTCTTTTACATGCGCTAAATGCATGCTGCACACGAGACCTCGGTTTATCGTCTCATCCGAATGACTAGCGTCCAGACCACCACTCAAGGTCTAGTGGAGGGGGAGAAAATATCGGCGGCTGAACCGTGATTCGAACCAGCGCGCTCAGATTCTCTCGCTTCCTAGGCGGACGCGTTGCCTCTAGGCCATCACTCCACTATATATATATATATATATATATATATATATATATATATAGAAAGACAGAGAAAGAAAGAGAGAGAGAGTGAGAGACAGACAGACAGACAGACAGACAAACAGACAGAGAAACAAGGCTAGAGAAGTACTGCACTCAAGACCGCACCTTCAAACACCACGTAGACCCTAGTGATCTCTCCAGCTTGTTTCGCCCGGGGTTCAATATTAAACGAGGTCGGTCGAATATTCTATTCTTACCCCCTACACCGGCTAAAACAAGCACCAAACCAGGAGGTGGAGAAAAATCCAAGCACAGAAGCAGCTTAATCCGACGAGCATAAAGTAAGGACGAGATGTTAACGACTGTGTGTTCCCGTACGAAACCCAGGAAACCATTCACAAGCCAATCTGATGGAATGAGTTTGGCCGTTGCGAGGAGATATAGGGGTGGGTGGACGTGGTGAAAATGCTCTTTCTTTATGGAGGTTGGGGAAGGGGGGCGGAGGGGTTGCTGGGGGAGGGGAAGAGGAGGGGATTCATGTTGGTAAGAAACAGGACTTGCAGATATCTGGCGTCCATTTCGATGTTGAGATGTTTTTTCGGTGATGAATTATTCATGTCTGTAATAATCGCATGAGCGTGCATACATGCAAGCGTGCACACACGCACATACATACGTGCGCGCGTAACACAAAGACGCACACACACGCGCACGCACACACACGTGCGCGCGCGCGCACACAAACAGACACACACACACACATACACACACACGTGCGCACACATACATGCATACATACTCACTCACTCCCCACAGAGATAGTTCGAATACACCCATATACATATACAATTTTATGTACTCCCTTTGCTGTGTAAAAGGGTCATTAAACCGCAGTTACCGAGCTACATTTACATTCAAATGTGTTCAAGTGTATGTGTGTGTGTGTGTGTGTGTGTGTGTGTGTGTGTGTGTGTGTGTGAGTGAGATAGAGAGAGGGAGGGAGGGAGGGAGACAGAGACTGACAGGCAGACAGGGACAGGTGAAAGACATAGACGGGGAGGAGGTGGGGGAAGGTGGCGAGGGGGGGGGGAGGAGGTAAGGGGACAGACAAAGAGAAAGGCAGAAAGACAGACAGGGACAGTAAGAGATAAAGAGACAGGAAGAAGGAAAGAGAAAAAGAAGGAGAAAAAAAGAGAGAGGGAAATATATAGAGAAAGAGAAGACAGACAGACAGACAGACAGAAAGAGACAGAGGGAGGGATGGAGACAGACAGAGACAGACACAGAAGAATCCAGAGAAAAACACTGATAACAAGAAAACAGGGAATTATGGAAGAGACTGGAGAGGGGAGAGAGGGAGAGAGAGAGAGAGAGAGAGAGGAACAGAGAGAAAGAGAGGAAGAGACTGGAGAGATGGAGAGAGGAAGAGAGAGAGAGAGAGAGAGAGACAGACAGACAGACAGACAGACAGAGAGACAGACAGAGAGAGGGGGGGAGAGAGAAAGAGAGGAATAGACTGGCGAGAGAGAGAGGGAGAGAGAGAGAGAGAGAGAGAGAGAGAGAGAGAGAGAGACGAGGTAGAGAGAGGGAAGATACCGGCGAGAGGGAGAGAGAAAGAGAGGAATAGACTGGAGAGAGGGAGAGAGAGAATGAGAGAGAGAGAGAGAGAGAATGAAAGAGAGAGAGAGAGAGGGAGAGAGAGAGGGGGGAAGAGAGAAGGAGAGAGACAGAGAGAGACAGGGAGAGAGAGAATGAAAGAGAGAGAGAGAGGTAGAGAGAGAGAGGGAAGAGAGAGGGAGGGAGACAGTGAGAGAGAGAAAGAGACAGAGAGAGAGAGAGAGAATGAAAGAGAGAGAGAGCGCACGAGAGAGAGGGGGAAGAGAGAGGGGGAGAGACAGTGAGAGACAGACAGAGAGAGAGAGAATGAAAAAGAGAGAGAGAGAGGTAGAGAGAGAGAGAGGGAAGAGAGAGGGAGGGAGACAGTGAGAGAGAGAGAGAGAGAAAGAGACACACAGAG
>NC_134897.1:38622631-38632631 GCF_041734735.1 Babylonia areolata
TTAACCCTTTCACTGCCGGTCAATTTAGAGTGCAAAATTCCCTTGTGCTATAGAGACAGAAAATATGGTGTCTAAAAAAAGCTGGGGATTCCCCTAGTGATGTGTGGAGAAATATGGCCTGTCCTACTACCGAACATAAAGAGCAGTAGGTTCATGGATAATAGACACATGATCTGGTCACCCTTCAGTGACATGGGTCCTCTACCTAGCTGCTGCGTAAATTCGAGTTTGGCAGTGAAAGGGTTAATTCTAGCAGAAGACACTGATGACAATTCAGATTTTTTTTTATTATCATTATTTTTTTTTAACGAAACTGACCTCACTCAAAAGACATATTGATATTAATGACAAGGGAATTATATACGGCCGTATTTCATTTGAATGATGTCACACAGACGTGTCACTGCGACAGAATAATGTTGTTCAGATTAAAACGCAGGTGCAAATTTCGTTCGTTTACAGCCTTTGATGGGAACGGAGGATGGTAGACGGCGTGTGAAGGATTGCTGTAGGCGAGGGACAAGCGGGTGTTAAGGGGGATGAGGGGGCAGGCTCACACTTCAAGACTTGATTGAAGTGCTCATTAGACGTTATCTTTTATTTCTAATGTCTTGCGCGAGAGCACGAGCTCTCAGACGTGTGCCCGGTGCAAAGCAAACTGAGTTGGGTGCAATTTATTGTCTCCATCGTCATCACGGTAGTTTTCAGTTTCAGTTTCAGTAGCTCAAGGAGGCGTCACTGCGTTCGGACAAATCCATATACGCTACACCACATCTGCCAAGCAGATGCCTGACCAGCAGCGTAACCCAACGCGCTTAGTCAGGCCTTGAGAAAAAAAAAAGAAAAAAAAAAGGGTGAATAAATAATAGATAAATACATAAAAATACATAAAAAAGGACTACTACTACTAATAATATGTATAAGGCGCAAAAACTTGATGAAGTCAACTATAAGCGTACATACATAAATAGATAAATAATAATTTTATTAAAAAAAAGAAAGAAAAAAATAGTAGTAGTAATAATAATAATGATAATAATAATAATAATAAAAATAAATAAATAAAAAGACAACAATTATGATAAATAAGCAAATAAATGTAAAACATGGAGACACACATTCACACATACACCCACATATGCATAACAGATATGCACCAAACATTCAGTTTCACAGATACGAAAGCACAGTCAAATACACATAAACGGACATGAGCCCCAACACACACACACACACACACATTGCCTCTACCCCCCTCCTCCACACACTCATTTCTAGGCTACGTATCGCAGCTTCCACGCCACACATATCCCCCACCCCCATCCCCACACACAAACAGATATATATATATATATATATATATATATATATATATATATATATATATATATATATATATATGCACACCCGCACGTTCCAATATTCCGTTGCTCCCACCGTGTAGGCATGCACACACACACATACCTAATCATCTACCCCCATCCACCCCCGCACCCCTCCACCCCGCACCCTCCCTCCCCACACACACACATACGCACGTGCACAGAACTCCCTTGACACTTGTGTACACTTACACCCTCGCGCATGCACAAACGCACTCAAATACACAGACCCACACATACACACAAACACACACATACACACACGCACAGAGGCTGCCACTGATTGGCCGCAAAAGGGATCATCACGGTAACGCGAGGCAAGCAGAAAAGCACACATTATTAATAATATACACGTTCGCAAGCAAGAAACCAAGCAAGTACGCACGCACACAGAAACACACAGACACACACACAGACACACACACACACACACACACGACAGACACACACACACACACACGCACGCACACACACACACAACGGAGAGAGAGAGACACACACACACAGACACACAGACACACACACACACAGACACAGACACACACACACACACACAGCACACACACACACACACACACACACACACACACACACACACACCAGAGAGGGGAGGAGGGAGAGAGGGAGACTGACAATCAAATCAAATCATGTTGTTCATCGCCCAGCCGACCGGACAGGGGCTGTTTTAGGGCTGGACAAACAGATATAGACAGTCCGACAAACAGATATAGACAGTCTGACAGATATAGACAGCCAGACAAACAGATATAGACAGTCCGACAGATATAGACAGCCAGACAAACAGATATAGACAGTCCGACAGATGTAGACAGCCAGACAAACATAGACAGCCAGACAAACAGATATAGACAGTCCGACAGATATAGACAGCCAGACAAACAGATATAGACAGCCAGACAGATATAGACAGACACATAGATATGGACAAACAGACATATAGACAGCCAGACAAACAGATATAGACAGCCAGACAAACAGATATAGACAGTTCGACAAACAGATATAGACAGTCCGACAGATGTAGACAGCCAGACAAACAGATATAGAAGCCCGACAAGCAGATATAGACAGTCCGACAGGTATAGACAGCCAGACAAACAGATATAGACAGTCCGACAGATATAGACAGCCAGACAAACAGATATAGAAGTCCGACAGATATAGACAGCCAGACAAACAGATATAGACAGTCCGACAGATGTAGACAGCCAGACAAACAGATATAGAAGCCAGACAAACAGATATAGACAGCCAGACAGATATAGACAGACACATAGATATGGACAAACAGACATATAGACAGCCAGACAAACAGATATAGACAGCCAGACAAACAGATATAGACAGTTCGACAAACAGATATAGACAGTCCGACAGATGTAGACAGCCAGACAAACAGATATAGACAGTTCGACAAACAGATATAGACAGTCCGACAGATGTAGACAGCCAGACAAACAGATATAGAAGCCCGACAAGCAGATATAGACAGTCCGACAGATATAGACAGTTCTTTCTCTGTCTCTGGACCTTGCGATTGGAATGAACTTCCTCTTTCGCTTCGTCAAGTCTCCACACTCAGCTCTTTCAAGTCTGGCCTTAAAACCCACCTCTTCCCAAAATAGCCTCCCTTGCCTTTAGTTTCTACAGTTTTAGAGTCATGCATGCGTGTGAATGACTGGTGCGAAAGCGCTTTGATTTGTCTCTACACAAGATTCAGCGTTATATAAATACCATTATTATTATTAGACAGTCCGACAGATATAGACGGCAAGACAAACAGATATAGACAGTCCGACAGATATAGACGGCAAGACAAACAGATATAGACAGTCAGACAAAAAGATATAGACAGTCAGACAGATATAGACGGCCAGACAAACAGATATAGACAGTCCGACAGATATAGACAATCCGACAGATATAGACAGCCAGACAAACAGATATAGACAGTCCGACAGATATAGACAGTCCGACAAACAGATATAGACAGTCCGACAAACAGATATAGACAGTCCGACAGATATAGACATCCAGACAAACAGATATAGACAGTCCGACAAACAGATATAGACAGTCCGACAGATACAGACAGTCAGACAAACAGATATAGACAGTCCGACAGATATAGACAGTCCGACAGATATAGACAGCCAGACAAACAAATATAGACAGACAAATAGATATGGACAACAGACAGATATAGACAACAGACAGATATAGACAGCCAAACAGATATATATACACACACACAGACACAGACACAGACACACACACACACACACACACAGATATCTATCTATCTATCTATCTATCTATCTATCTATCTATATATATATATATATATATATATACAGACAGACAGACAGACAGACAGACAGACAGACAGACAGATATAGACAGTCAGACAAACAGATAGGGACAGACAGACAGACAGATACACAGTCAAACAAACAGACAAATGTAGACGGTCAGACAAACAGACAGATATAATATTATAGACAGTCAGACAGAGAGATAGATACAGACAGATAAACACACACACACACACACACACACACACACACACACACATATATATATATATATATATATATATATATATATATATATATAATCAGACAAACACACATTCATACAGACAGTCAGACAAATAGACAGATACAGACGAACAAACAGTGGAGTAATGGCCTAGAGGTAACGTAACGCGTCCGCCTTGGAAGCGAGAAAATCTGAGCGCGCTGGTTCGAATCACGGCTCAGCCACCGATATTTTTCCCCCCTCCACTAGACCTTGAGTGGTGGTCTGGACGCTAGTCAATCGGATGAGACAATAAACCGAGGTCCCGTGTGCAGCATGCTTTTTGCGCACGTAAAAGAACAAAAGGGTTGTCCCTGGCAAAATTCAGTAGAAAAATCCACTTCGATAGTAAAAACAAAAACGCAGGAAAAAATACAAAGAAAAAAAAAGAAAAGAAAAAAAGGGTGGCGCTGTAGTGTAGCGACGCGCTCTCCCTGGCGAGAGCAGCCCGAATTGCACACAGAGAAATTTGTTGTGACAAAAAGAGAAATACAAATATAGACAGTCAGACAGATACACACTGTCAGACAACAGACAGGTATAGACAGTCGGACAATCAGACAGATACAGACAATCAGACAAACAGACATATAAAGACAGTTAAACAGACAGATATATAGACAGCCAGACAAAAAGACAGACATATGGACAGTCAGACAAACAGACATACATATACAGTTAGACAAACAGATATTTAGACAGTCGGATAGACATCTATCTATCTATCTGTCTGTCCATATATATATATATATGACAACCGGAGTGAAAGACAGATCCAAAAAGGAAACCGACAGACAGGTAGACAAATACACACCCAGACAATGATTAAACAGGTATCACTCACGATGCCAGCCCACTGCACATGTGGCAATACATTCAGCCCTCCTCCCTCCCTCTCCTCCATCTCCAGTCCTAACCCCCCCCCCCCCCCCACCCCCCACCCTCTTTTCCAAACCCCTCTCCCCCTCCTGCTCCCTGCTCTGGCAGTGGACAGTTGCGTTAAACATAAATCAGTTAACTGAACGAAACTGAGCTCCTTCCAAAAGCCATCAACATTCATGACAAGGTGTTATGATACAGGCGTATTTCACAAGATGGCATGATTCGTACACGTCACTGCAATTGCGCACATGCAAATTTCCACTTTTCATTCTGACATGCATCTTTGATGGCAGACAGCTTCGAGGGATGTGGAGGGTTGAGGGGTGGTTGGGGTGTGTGTGTGTGTGGGGGGGGGGAGGGTACGGGGGAGGAGGGGGGAGTGTGTGTGTGTGGGGGGTGGGGGGGTGAGACAGGGGATGAGTGGTCAGTGAAGGAGGTGTGTGTGGGATTGGGCTCGTAAATCAAGACGTGATACACTCTATCGGTTTTATTTTCCTTTTTCTTTTTTTTTTCTTTTTTCTTTTTAAAATTTATCTATTTGCTTTTTGCAGCGATATTATGAGCTCTCCGCCACGTGCACAGATCGAATAACGTGAGATGGACATCAGTTCTGGTCTTCACGAACATCATGCACAGGTGCAGGGCCTGTCCTCTCTTCCTTTTCCTTTCCCTCATCTTCGAACGAAGTATTTTTTGGTGCGTTTCTTTTTCTTCTTCTTTCTTCCTCCTCCTTCTTCTCCTGCTCCTCCTCCTCCTCCTCCTTCAACATAATTATCGTCATCATTATCTTTTGGTTCTTTTTTCGTTGTTGTTCTTTTTCCACCTCCTCATTCTCACCCCCCCCCCCCCACCCCCTTCATCCCATCCCTCCTCCTTCTCCTCCCTTTCCTCCTTCTTCCTCCCTTCCCCTCGTTCGCCTCCACAGTCTCAGTCCAGATTCTGAGACGACTCAGCTGTTCTTCCGCAGATCCACCAGACACCCACCCTCCCCCACAACTGCCGTTGTCCCCTCTCCTCCCGCATCCCACACTTCTGGCCAAACTCAGTCTTGATGAGCATGCTGAGCTGTCTGCTCCATTCCGCAACGACAGAAAGGACCAGAGGCGGTGTATTACTGCGCGTGGAGCGGACAGTCTTGGAGCAGCATTATATCATGCTGAGCCATATACTCCACTTGCTGGCACTGACAGAAAGGGGTGGACAGAGGCATCTTCGGCCCCACCCTGCATGTAGGTGTTCATTCTGAGAATGCTGTGTTACCTATCACACAACCCTTGGGTCTTCTTCTTATTCTTCTGCGTTCACTCGTATGCACACGAGTGGGCTTTTACGTGTATGACCGTTTTTACCCCGCCATGTAGGCAGCCATACTCCGTTTTCGGGGTGTGTGCATGCTGGGTATGTTCTTGTTTCCATAACCCACCGAACGCTGACATGGATTACAGGATCTTTAACGTGCGTATTTGATCTTCTGCTTGCATATACACACGAAGGGGGTTCAGGCACTAGCAGGTCTGCACATATGTTGACCTGGGAGATCGTAAAAATCTCCACCCTTTACCCACCAGACGCCGTCATCGTGATTCGAACCCGGGACCCTCAGATTGACAGTCCAACGCTTTAAGCACTCGGCTATTGCGCCCGTCAGCCCTTGGGTCATCTTTCTGCCTGTCCTTTGGTACCTGGGCCTATTCCCTTAAGCCATCCCTTCTTTCTCACTATTCTTTTTCATCATCTTTGTAGTTTTGTTCTTCTGGTTCTAGAAACAATTGCAAATCATCTCACTCTCTTTGAATTGTAAGAGCAGGGTACGAATGTATCATGATAACACCACCACCACTAACAACAACAACGGTCTTGCTGACATGTTCCAAGTCGTAGACTTTTTCTTCTCTGCCAAGAACATGGTGTTATCGTCCTTTAACCACGAGTTTTCTTAGCAATGATCGTGATTCCGAGAACTGCTGGACACCGAGATGGGAAATCGGTTCCGAATGTTGAAGAAATTTCACAGAAACTAACTTCTTTTCTTTGCGCTCGCTGTCACAAAGTCAGTTCGCATCTGGTGATGAATAAAGCTGTCTTCTCCAGGTTTTACCGGCTGCAGAAGAGTTTGGTCCTCGATGGAGATGAGTCTGATCTTAAGGCATATCATTCTTCATGGAGAGGGCACCTCTGAAGAACGTGATCTTCTTGACTGCAGTTGTGCCCGGTTCAGAGCTTCTCCAGGATCACTAGCTGCATTCTGGACAGATGGCGGTAGTCATTTTCTCTCTCTCTCCCTCTCTCCCCTCCCTCTCTATCTCCGTCTTCCTTTCTCTCGCTCTCTCTCTGCTCCCTCTCTCTCTCTCCCTCTTTCTCTCTCCTTCTCTCTCTCCCCCTATCTCTCTCTCCCTCTTTCTCTTCCTCTCTCCCTCTTTCTCTCCCTCTCTCTCTCTGTCCCTTCTCTCTCTGTCCATTCTCTCTCTCTCTCCCTCTCTCTGTATATCCCCCCTCTTCCACTCTCTCTCTCTCTTTCCTTGTTTCTCTCCCTATCTCCGTCTTTCTCTCCCACTCTATCTCTCTCTCTCTCTCTCTCTCTCTCTCTCTCTCTCTCTCTCTCTGTGGCTTCGGGAATGACACTTGCAATCCTAACATGTAGACAGATTCTTTTCTTTTTCTTTTTTTCTTTTTCTCATAATAGTAACAGACAATTTCTGTTAAATGCACTGGTTTCTGGACAGCCAATCCAACAATGACATCCATCCATCCAGTCACCCCCACAGCAGAATCTCCACATGGCCGTTCTGTGTGTTTCCGCTTTTCCTCTTCCAACTGCCTGCGTGGAATTTAATATAAACGGGCCAGAGAACGATTAACTCTTTCCATACGAACGGCAAAAGAGACGACGTTAACAGCGTTTCACCCGAATTACCATCATCAAAATATTGCAAGCGGAAGGCTCTTATACTGAAGAGGTGAATGTTGACAAAGAATGCCACAATTCTGACGACGGAAGCTAAAGGTTGGGTCATTCAGACACCCACTGGACATCCGAGGGGTCTGTGTAGAGGAGAAGAGAGGACTGGCCGTACTGAGTGAGTTAACATACTTCATGGCAAGGCTGCTTGGTGAGAGAGCGCCAGCGTCTGTGGGATCTGTTCGTTTTCTGGTCTCCATCATTAGAGGCCTGCACGTGCATCTGGGTTCACTGTGTTTGCCTGGTCTGTTGTATAGCAGGCTGAAAGGATTCCTGGGCATAAGTGAAGACCAGTACCTGTATTAATGAAGGTCTTTCTTTCTTTCTTTCGTTGTTTGCTTTTCTTTTTCTTCTTTTTGTGGGCCTTAGTTGTATACAGTCCATGCAGCACCTGGTTTTTGTTTGTTTGCTTTTTTATTCTTTGGTTTTTTGGGTTGTTTTTTTTTTCGCTTCACACGCCTTCTTCACTAAATGAATCAACTTTTCATTTCTCATCTACCCTTCATTCTTCTCCCTTTTTCCTCCTTTCATACTCTCTCTCTCCTTCTCTTTTTTTCTCTCTTTCTTTCTTATTCCTTTCTCTTGCCTCCTCCTCCCATATAATTGCTTTCTCCTTATTCATGCACAATTTTGTTTCATCTATTTGTGTTTTGATGGACAGCCCCCCCCCCCCCTCCTGACCTCCCCGACTTTTTCTTCTTCCAAAATATCATTATTCCTTTGCAGATCGGAATGAAATAGAATGCACTGACCACTGGCGACTCCATTTAGCCAATCTGCAATGGATCCGGTGCTTTTATCAGGCGAATTTCCCCTGACGGAAATTAAGCTGAGATTCAGCCGTCGACGACCCCGAAGAAGTGTGCATTAGCTCGACGACGGTTAGACCTTGAAGATGAAACACTCAAAGTTCAGAAAGTTCAGGACGTTGCTCGGTCGTACCAGGATACAGGAGGGTTTTTATTTATTTTTTTATTTTATTTTTTATTTTTTATTTTTTACTCAATTCATGTTCATTTCCTTTCTTTCATCATTATATCTCATTTTATGCTTCTTCTTCTTCTGCGTTCACTCGTATGCACACGAGTGGGCTTTTACGTGTATGACCGTTTTTACCCCGCCATGTAGGCAGCCATACTCCGTTTTCGGGGGTGTGCATGCTGGGTATGTTCTTGTTTCCATAACCCACCGAACGCTGACATGGATTACAGGGTCTTTAACGTGCGTATTTGATCTTCTGCTTGCATATACACACGAAGGGGGTTCAGGCACTAGCAGGTCTGCACATATGTTGACCTGGGAGACCGGAAAAATCTCCACCCTTTACCCACCAGGCGCCGTCACCGTGATTCGAACCCGGGACCCTCAGATTGACAGTCCAACGCTTTAACCACTCGGCTATTGCGCCCGTCTCATTTTATGCTATTTCAGTAACCCAGAGTTGTTTGATTCCACGTAAAGAACGAAAAGAGGAAAATTATATATGCATTTCGGAACTATTTATTAATATATTCACGTCTGGAAGTCTACTTATGAAGCCGCCATTTTTGCACGCTGATCTGCAAAGAGTCGTCCTCTGTTCTTGCACAGAGATGATCCACTGTCTTCATTTCCTGATCCTTTCGTATTGCTGTTTGAAGAGCAGTTTCCTGTTGTTGGTTTTTGTTGTGTCCCCCCCCCCCCACCCCCCCCCCCACCACTCCCCCCCTTCAGTTTAAAATTCCGTATTGTGCAAACAGCACAAGGACTCGGACATGCGGATGTCCAGATATTTGATGACGTCAAACAATTTGTCCGGCTGGCTCAGCCTCCGCTATTAAAATCTAAAGCCGTGGAAATCGGCATATCGATTTGTCTTTGCTCTCTGCCTGTCTGGCTGTCTCTGTCTGTCTACCTGTCTGCCTGTCTTTCTGTCTGTCTGTCTGTCTGTCTTCTTGTTTGTTCAAAGCGCTCAGACTCCGATCTAATCTGTCATATGTCTTACAACACTGAATTCAGTTTTGTTTATTGATGAGAAGACGGTGTATTATTATTATTATTATTATTATTCTTATTGTTTTATTTGTAAAAAATGATGATGTGTTTGTGCGCCATCATAAGTGGCAATTGCCTATTCTAGAATGAATGATCTAATCTCTGTCCGTCTTCCTCTCCTCTCCTTTTTCTGTCCGTCTGC
>NC_134897.1:38642631-38645131 GCF_041734735.1 Babylonia areolata
CATACACTCCACCGTCTCCCCACACGTCACATGCTATTCGGCATCCAAGCTGTTTTATTCGAAGCGTTTGGCAGAACGACTCCATACAATTGAATACCTACCGTTAATTTACCAGCCGACGACTCACTGCGCCACTGCGAATCCATATGCTAACATTTGACCTTGGGGCGTCTTGATTCTGACGTCATTTTCTCACGCATTGCGCGTTTAGGCCTTGAGAAGTTCTACTTGCAATTGCGTAATATAAAGGTCATTACAAAGGTTATTTCGAACTCTGATCAACTGTGCAATGTCATCGGCCAGTTGCAACATGCATGATTCATGAGCGGGCGAAACCAACTGGGCTACAAATGCCAGTGAGTGTACATAACATTTTACCAGTCGTGTAAATGCGCTGACAAAATGCTAGAAAGTCCATCCCAAACACATTGTACAGAAAACATTTTACAATGCAATATTTCCAGATCTCCCCTTCCCCCTCGCCCCCCTCTACCCCCAAAACATACACACACACACACACACACACACACGCACACACACATCAACACATTAGCTACTAAGTCGGTGTTTTCAATTTAACGTGATGAACGTTCTTATTTTCTTTCAAGAAAAAAAAAATTGCACCGTGCATGCAAATTATTAAACAAACTCACAAACGAGGATAGAAGAGGAAAAAACATTCCCTTTTCAGGGGCATCAGCTGAAGACTGAAGAAAGTGGAATGTAAGTAGGAAGGTGGTATGACGGCTTTTTGTTGGTTTGTTCCGTTTCTTTCTTTCTTTTTGTCGTTACTTTTTCTCCCCATCTTTGTTTCTTTTTTCTTTCTTTGTCTTGTTTCTTTCTCTGACCTTTTTCATTCTTCCCTTCTGTTTTTCATTCAGTTCTTTCACTGCCCCTTCCCTTCATTCTTTCTTCATTTCTGTATTTTGTGATGGTCCAGTATCATCCTGCAATAATGCAAGAAACAAAATACTTGTAGGCACATAATAACATTTAGATCTAGGTACCAGCAAAATCAAACCTTGACCGCTACTGTCCTCAGTAACTAGACAAAACGTTCGTCAAAACTCTATGACGTAAAATATGACGATGTAATAGGCATTAATTTTTACTCCCGACATGTACTTTCGGAACATTGTGTTATTATTTACCAGCACTCGGTTTCTTGTAAACTCAGGATACAGCCCATATAATCTAGCTAGCTGAATATCTAGTCATCAGCCCCATCCACATGTAATATGCAGCTTCTGTTCAAACGTGTGTGTGTGTGTGTGTGTGTGTGTGTGTGTGCAGTGCGTGCATGCGTGAGTATGCACAAGTTTTTATATTGATATGCACTTGTATGTATCTTATCTCTACTGTATCTGTGTTTGTGTATGATTTTCGATTTATGTTCGTATCTTGTTATGTACTATGCCCCCCACCCCTCCCCCACCCCCAACCCATATTCCTTGTGACCCCGGTACACTTGGTAATAAAGACATATTCTATTCTATTCTATTCTATTCTATTCTTCATGAAGCTTTTATTTCTAATGGTACGTTTTCCACCCGTACACACTTTATCTCATTCAAACGACTTAAATATGACCTGAGACTTGGATAAGAGGGCATATGGGAGGGATAAAGGGGATGGGTATGGGGAAGAAAACAAACCTTGCCACAAAGCACTAAAATCTATTTTGAATTTCATACTCCCATCTCTCTAGACTCCTCTGTGTGTGTGTGTGTGTGTGTGTGTGTGTGTGTCTGTGTGTGTGTCTGTGTGTGTGCGTGCGTGCACGCGTTGTTTTGATTTTAACATCTTTCCATTTAAAGTGATATTAGACACAAAACAACAACAACAACAACAAAACCGGAGGGTGTTGAGGTAACGGGGGATATGGAGGGGTAAGAAGTGTGTGTGTGTGTGTGTGTGTGTGTGTGTGTGTGTGTGTGTGTGTGTGTGGTGTGCGTGTGTGTGTGTGTGTGTGTGTGTGTGTGTGGTGTGCGTGTGTGTGGTGTGCGTGTGTGTGTGTGTGTGTGTGTGTGTGTGGTGTGCGTGTGTGTGTGTGTGTGTGTGTGTGTGTGTGTGTGTGTGTGTGTGTGTGTGTGGTGTGCGTGTGTGTGTGTGTGTGTGTGTGTGTGTGTGTGTGTGAAAGGGAGAAACAATGTCTATATGTGTGCGAGCATGTGCGTGCATGTGTATGCGTGCGTGGGTGTCCTTGTATGTGTGTGCGTGTGTGCGTGCGTGCGTGTGTGTGTGTGTGTGTGTGTGTGTGTGCGAGCGCGCGCGCGCGCGCGGTCCGTGTATGTTCATGCGTGCGTTGACGTCCGTGTATGTGCATATGTGTTCCAGCACCATTGCGTGCGTGCCGTGTGTGTGTGTCGCTTTATTGTTGATATTTTCTCGGGAACAAAAGTGCCTGGAAAACAGGAAGACAGATCGCATTGATAAAACCCCGAGCTCCACCAGCTCGCAAGCCGTACGTGCCATCTCCACTCCAGCTGATGGCGGAGAA
>NC_134897.1:38650131-38662631 GCF_041734735.1 Babylonia areolata
TATCTAACAGCTACCCTAACACATACGCACACATAGGCAGGCACAAACTTACATAAACGCACGCACACACAATACACATTCATATACATGCATGTAGTTATGTACACATACATATGTATACACACCTAGTCAAGCACACCAAACGAAAAGGAAGTTGACCTGCCACAATTGAACTTATTGCTGAGAATATTAACTTTACGATTAACAGTTACGCAAACTTAGTTGATTTCTTGCTATTCCACAAACAATATTTGAACTGAAACAGGAACAGTGTACATCATAATACGCCAGTTTGTAACCAACCCTACTTACTCAACCCCCCATAGCCCATGCAATGATACGTTCAGTGTTTGTATTCTCCCTTTGTCTTTATCATTGTCTATCCATCTGTCTGTCTGTCTCTCTTTCTCTCTTTGTCTGTCTGTCTGTCTGACCACTCAAGGTCTAATGGAGGGGGAGAAAATATCGGCGGCTGAGCTGTCATTCGAACCAGCACGCTCAGATTCTCTCGCTTCCTAGGCGGACGCGTTACCTCTAGGCCATCACTCCACATGGACGTTCGTCAAAGCACAAGTCCAGCGAGCATTGAGACAAACACATTTTATTTCAAGGAACTTCCACCACTCCCCTCTATATCCCCACCCCCAACATCCCCACCTCTTTCCGCCCTTCCACATGAGAGGGGGTCGGACACGGACAAACCCGATCACGCCCGAAAGAATTGCTGAGGATGCAAAGCCCGGATACAGTCACGTGAGACCGAAAATGCCGCTTGCGCGTCGCTGAGTTATATTAAATGAGCTGACGAGAACCATGTTGAAATCATAATACAAGATTTTGTTAAGAATGTACTTGTTGATGGGATGACAAACCGCTTTTTTTTTTCATTTTTTTTTTCAAGGGAATATTTTTCTGTACAAAATTACAACGCATATAAGAATACATCTAAACTAGAATTTGTTTGCACTCAGTGCGTTCACGTAAATTTCGTGCGATGAAAAATAATGCTAATGTTCTAAAATTACCAGAATTGATAATCGCATTTACATTCACTACAATACCGCACTTAATGGTTAATCTTAACTCACAAATACTTACATATACTTTATCCTAAAAAAAAAAACCGAAACAAATAAGGTGACAGACACTCCCAATCCAACAAACTGCCCATCCAACCTTCAGAAGAGAAAATCAAAAATAAAAGACAGAGAGACAGAGAGAGAGAGAGAGAGACAGAGAGAGGCCACACGAAAATAACAACAAACTAACCTTTGGCTTTTCATTAATGCCAATACACTTTTTGTAACATTGCACAAGGTCTTCGTGCTCGGAAAGAACAGACGGTCTAAGAATTTCAATCTTTCTCAAAAGAGCAAGGTTTCAACATTTGTGATGGGCAAAGTTTGTCCTTCTCTAAAGTTATCAACTCACTGAACTTTATTTCTATTTAGAAAAAGGAAAGGGTGTCAAGGAAGTTTTTCATATTCAAGAAGAGGGCCCACACCCAGTGCCGTTTGAAGTGTAGGAAAATTGCATTGATGCAGGACATTAAAAACACTCTTGTTTATTTCAGCTATGTTCTTGGCATTTTGACAGTCTTGTGAAAGCACGAATGTCAAAGTTACAATCATTATCGCACATCACGCCACACTAATAATTTTATCTTTTTCTTAAAAATCACGCCTTGCTAATTTGATTTTAGGATCGATTAATTTTTTTTTTATAGTTTATTTGTTTGTTTATTCTGCGTCCTCCCAACGCCATCACTTTCTATTTTGAAACAATGATGTATAGACGCTTCTGACTGGGCATTTTCTGTTGATTATCAAAACAGTGCTGTATTCTTACAATTTGTTTTATACATATTCTGTATATTCATATCACTAGAAAAGATGTCACAATAGCTTCCTTAATTTCCTCTAGCTAATACATCACGCTGAATTAACAATGCTTCGGAAAAATGACAAACTGGAAGAGTCCGAATGTAGCTGTGTATGGGTAATTCGGGATGAGTTGCGAAAGGCTACTGCCACTGAAACGGCGTGGGAAAAAAATCTTCCTGACAAGGCTATGCCTGTCCAATGAGAAACAAGATGAGGACTTGCAGACATGGCCATTGGAATTTCTGGAACATATCAGGCCAAATAATAGAATGTGACAGTGCTTCAAACTTTGCATATGTCCGATTTATATATTAGCGTGCACACGCGCACACACACACACACACACACACACACACACACACACACACACACACACACACACACACACATCTTGTTGCTGGATCACATTTTTTCTTCCGTCCTCTCTCTGGCACAGGGCAGACTCGAAGCAGCTGATTGCTGTTTGTGGTTGCACGCCAGTACGTTCTGTCAAAGGTACACGCTTTTTTTCTTTTCTTTTCTTTTTTTTTTCTTTGTGTGAAATTCGGACTGCTCTCCCCAGGGAGAGCGCGTCGCTACACTACAGCGCCACCCGTTATTTTTTGTTGTTTTTTTTTTCCTGCGTGCAGTTTTATTTATTTTTCCTATCGAAGTGGATTTCTCTTCAGAATTTTACCAGGAACAACCCTTTTGTTGCCGTGGGTTCTTTTACGTGCGCTAAGTACATGCTGCACACGGGACCTCGGTTTATCGTCTCATCCGAAAGACTACCGCCCAGATCACCACTCAAGGTCTAGTGGAGGGGGAGAAAATATCAGCGGCTGAGCCGTGATTCGAACCAGCGCGCTCAGATTTTCTCGCTTCCTATGCGGACGCGTTACCTCTAGGCCATCACTTCACATGGGCCATATCCTCCATATAAGATCTAACTCACAGAAACGAGTGAAGGTGGGACTGTTTGCTTGTGAATACATACGGAGCTAAAGACATCAACATAATTATGATGGACCATAACATGTTGAGACTGGACAGTCTTTACTGCAGCAGTGGTTTTCAATATTGTGGGGTAACCACTTTCCTGATCGTCGTATGCTGTCTAATCAACTCCCTTTGTTGAATTAGTTCGGCAATTATGCATGCGATGTATGCGGTGTCTTCTTATCTTTTTTTTTATTTTTTATATATGTCCTTCTCTTAGTTCCAATTTCTTTCTTTCAGTCTCTTGGCATTCTTTTCCTTCATGTTACGGTCTTCTCTCCTTTGTATTAACCCCCCCCCCCCCCTCTCTCCCCCCCCCCTCTCTCTCTTCTATTATCCAGGAGCCTGTTGAAAGAGATGATCACTGGAAAGGCAACACATTGTGGTTTCTCAGAAACCTTAAAAAGCTCTATCCCCTCCGCTCTCTCTTTCTTCCTCCTCTCCTTCCTTTCTTTGCTTCCTTTCATTCCTGTTATTTTCTTTCCATTCTTTCATCCCTTCCTTCTCCCCTCCCTCCCTTCCTTCCTTTCTCCGTTACTCCTCTTTACCTTCATCTTTTCCTTTTTTTCCTTTCTCTCTTTTGTGTTCGGCTAAACACGCTTTGATTGCAAATCATTGCTTTTTGGGTGTGTGAATTCAGAAGCATTATTCGCCATACAAGAGCTTTATCTTTCTTTATGTTTATCTTGATAGCATTGATGCCAGGCACGGCTGTAATAAAAGGGCAAGATTTCTTTCATTTTTTTTAAATCGTTTTTTGTTTGTTTATTTGTTGTTGTTGGGTTTTTTTTTTCTTTTTGTTTGGTTTTTGTTTGTTTGCTGTTCGTTTGTTTTGATTATTTGTAAAGACGAAGGTTGTTAATAAGAATACTAGAGAGAGAGAGAGAGAGAGAGAGAGAGAGAGAGAGAGAGAGAGAGAGAGTCATATGCATCTCTTTGTCCATATGTGCGTGCGTACGTGCCTGTGTGTGTGTGTGTGTGTGTGTGTGTGTGTGTGTGTGTGTGTGTGTGTGTGTGTGTGTGTGTGTGTGTGTGTGTGTGTGTGTGTGTGTGTGTGTGTGTGTGTTTGCGTGAGGGTGTGTAGTGTATTTATCTTTTTTTCTCTTTTTTTAATCACAACAGATTTCTCTGTGTGAAATTCCGGCTGCTCTCCACAGGGAGAGCGCGTCGCTACACTGAGAGCGCCACCCTTTTTTTTGTATTTTTTCCTTCGTGCAGTTTTATGTTTTTACTATCGAAGTGGATTTTTTTTCTACAGAAATTTGCCAGGGACAACCCTTTTGTTGCCGTGGGTTCTTTTACGTGCGCTAAGTGCATGCTGCATACGGGACCTCGGTTTATCGTCTCATCAGAATGACTAGCGTCCAGACTACCACTCAAGGTCTAATGGAGGGGGAGAAAATATTGGCGACTGAGCCGTGATTTGAACCAGCACGCTCAGATTCTCTCGCTTCCAAGACGGACGCGTTACATCCAGGCCATGTGTTGATAAACTAATACATGGACTATGAACTGGAGGTAATTAAGGTGCAGAGTGCATGAGGTCACTTATTTGTTTTCAGGGGCCCACATTTCTTCAGCTGAGAAAAAAAAACAAAAAACGACAGTTGGGAAACGGTTTGAGGGGGAGTGGGGTTGGGTGGAGGAGATAACTGAGCAGAAATCGTGCTCCGCGAGACGAAGACCCTGACAAAGCGAGATCAGAGAAGAGGACATCTCACCGATCAATAATCAAATCAGCTGAAGAGCAAGAAGAGGACATCTCACCAATCAATAATCAAATCAGCTGAAGAGCAAGAAGAGGACATCTCACCAATCAATAATCAAATCAGCTGCAGAGCTACAAGAGGACATCTCACCGATCAATAATCAAATCAGCTGAAGAGCAAGAAGAGGACATCTCACCAATCAATAATCAAATCAGCTGCAGAGCAACAAGAGGACATCTCCTCACCAATAAATAATCAAATCAGCTGCAGAGCTAGAAGAGGACATCTCACCAATCAATAATCAAATCAGCTGCAGAGCAAGAAGAGGACATCTCACCAATCAATAATCAAATGAACTGCAGAGCAAGAAGAGGACATCTCACCAATCAATAATCAAATCAGCTGCAGAGCAAGAAGAGGACATCTCACCAATCAATAATCAAATCAGCTGCAGAGCTAGAAGAGGACATCTCACCAATCAATAATCAAATCAGCTGCAGAACAAGAAGAGGACATCTCACCAATCAATAATCAAATCAGCTGCAGAGCAAGAAGAGGACATCTCACCAATCAATAATCAAATCAGCTGCAGAGCTAGAAGAGGACATCTCACCAATCAATAATCAAATGAACTGCAGAGCAAGAAGAGGACATCTCACCAATCAATAATCAAATCAGCTGCAGAGCTAGAAGAGGACATCTCACCAATCAATAATCAAATCAGCTGCAGAGCTAGAAGAGGACATCTCACCAATCAATAATCAAATCAGCTGCAGAGGTAGAAGAGGACATCTCACCAATCAATAATCAAATCAGCTGCAGAGCAAGAAGAGGACATCTCACCAATCAATAATCAAATCAGCTGCAGAGGTAGAAGAGGACATCTCACCAATCAATAATCAAATCAGCTGCAGAGCAAGAAGATGACATCTCACCAATCAATAATCAAATCAGCTGCAGAGCTAGAAGAGGACATCTCACCAATCAATAATCAAATCAGCTGCAGAGCTACAAGAGGACATCTCCTCACCAATCAATAATCAAATCAGCTGCAGAGCTAGAAGAGGACATCTCACCAATCAATAATCAAATCAGCTGCAGAGCTGACAGAAGGCATGTCTGACAGGTTTTCCTACCTTAATAGAAACCGATTGATCATTCCAGTTTATGTTTAGGCACACATCAACAGATTATTGTCACAATATTTTGATCATCATTTAGTATATAATGAATAGAAAATATAGGTGGTTTTTTGTTTTGTTTTTTGTTCGTTATTTTCTTCCTCATGCTTTCTCAGTTTTATAACATATTTGAAAGCTCTGAAATGGCCCTTTGCAGTCGGTGGGGCTAAAAGCAGCATGTATGATTTGGTTTAGTTATTTGCAAAGGTAGAAAAAAAGCACATTGTTTGTATTACTAACTTGTCTATGTTTGTTGTATAACAGTGAACTTCTGTACTTCTGTGTCTGTCTGTCAGTGTTACTTATTCAAGTCACTGCTTACCGTTCCAGCTTTAGTAAGAGCCCCCGGAGCTCCAGTCGTTCCTCGTTTGACTGCAGTCACCGCGATCATATTAATATTATGGGAACAAGATTCTAGAAAAAAAACCAAAAAACAAAAAAACAGAGAGAAGATTTTTGAAAAAGTGGGCGAGTTTGAATTCCTACTGTCCACATGTACGTATCGTCACTTTGGCGGATTCAGTGCAAAGACTCAAAGATTTCTATTCCTTTGGGGTGTGCAGGATCCGATAATATTACGTGCACATTCAGTCACAACTTCACAGCAGTCGTGTTGAACGAAACAAGCATATCCTCCCAAACTCATTCCCTCTACTCTTTTTCACAGGGCCAGCCATCCCAATCGCCCATATTACCCAGCTGAGAGTGTTGATGAAGAAGAAGCCAGAATTTGAGTCCTGTTTTCAAACTCAGATCGCCCAGAAACGGCCTCCAAAAGCATCATATCCATTTTCATTATGTCACCTGACGGGCTCAATAGCCGAGTGGTTAAAGCGTTGGTCTTTCAAAATGAGGGTACCGGGTTCGAATCTCAGTAACGGCGCCTGGTGGTTAAAGGGTGGAGATTTTTACGATCTCCCAGGTCAACATATGTGCGGACCTGCTAGTGTCTGAACCCCCTTCGTGTGTATGCGCAAGCAGATCAAATACGCACGTTAAAGACCCTGTAATCCATGTCAGCGTTCGGTGGGTTATGGAAACAAGAACATACCCAGAATGCACACCCCCGAAAACGGAGTATGGTTGCCTACATGGCGGGGTAAAAACGGTCATATACGTAAAAACCCACTCGTGTATATACGAGTGAACGTGGGAGTTGCAGCCCACGAACGAAGAAGCTGAAAAAGAATGTCACGGTCCCAGCGGATCATTCATTCACTTTGGAAGAGTAAACTGAAGCAACGAAAAAACCTCTTGTCAATATTCACACCAATAGTCCAATTTCTTGAATGTATCTTGTCACTTCAAAATCCCTCCCAATTTTGATGTTCAAAAAAGGGGGAGGGATTTTGATGTTCGAAACGATATTTTTTTGGCTTTGAATGAACTTTCTTTTTATCAAAACCATCAATATTCGTTATATCCCTCTTCCCCTCTTTTAAGCGCTGATTTTCATGTCGATAGTTAAATGTCTGTTTCGCTATTATCAACATTCCATTTTTACCCTCCCTTTTCTTAAAACCGCTGATTTTCATGTCGATATTACCAATATTCCTTCCCTTCAGCGCGGATTTCAGGTCGACCTGTTCATGTCCTGTTTCACGTAATCGACGTTCCTCCCTTCCTCGCCCTTTCGCTATGCGCCTGATTCCCTATCGATATTTTTATATGCGTTAACGACCACCCAGCACAACCATATTCCTGGTTTATGTTCTCTCCTCATTTTCGCTGCAAGGGTCTTCACTGCATGGGGTTCTTTCTCCTTGATGCGGACCTCAAGGAAAGGTATTGGCATTGTAAGTTCGTCGTTTTCTGTTGGTGAGAGGGGCACGTTTGAGTGTGTTCGTTTTTGCGCGTTGGTGAGCACGCGCGCAAAAATGCGCGCGTGTACACGCACGTACGCAACTGCGCGCCCATCGAACTACCCCCCCCCCCACACCCATCACCACACACACACAAATGGAGAGAGAGAGAGAGAGTTGAGTTGACATCGGTTGATTTTCTCTCGCTCTCTAGTTTCTTTGGTCTAACGCCCCTTTCATACAGCATAGGAATGCATATAACTTCTTTCTTCCCTACGCCTAGGAAAATCGTGTCCATCGATCCTTTCTGTAACAAGAAATATTCCTGTAATGAGATACATCTAAAACGGTGTCCCAGTGCTCCCTCGTTCTCCTCTGCACCAGCAACCCACACGAATGCGTGCCTGCACAGTGCGTTCTGTCGGAGACTGGCTCTAATTTGGGGCATCCAATCGTTAGCAGTTCTTGTTTTGTGTGTGTGTGTGTGTGTGTGTGTGTGTGTGTGTGCGTGCGTGCGTGCGTGTGTGTGTGTGTGTGTGTGTGTGTGTGTGTGTGTGTGTGTGTGCGTGTGTGTGTGTGTTACTCCTCGAAAGCGTTTGACGTCATTTGCTTTTCTTCCATAGATTATTACCCAGTTTTTCTCCTCCGTCTTCTCTCATGCAGTCTTCTGTCTCTCTGTCTGTCAGTCTGCCTATCTTGTCGGATTTTGTTTTCATGAAGATAATTGTTGTCCAGTATCAACTTAATCGGGAAATTTTTTTAAAGCTTAATCATGGCTCTGTAGGGAATAAAAAGAAACAAAACAAAACACGACAGCTATGAATTAAGCCACGGACCTCATTACAGTTATGTTCTGGTTTGACTTCGGCACCAACACACCCCGAGAAGAAAACGAATATGATGAAGATGCACGTGAAAATATCTAGATGCTTGACACATATAACCCAGATTTTATTACGCTCTTCTTTGAGAATTCACACTTTCAGTACTTCCACTGTGGGCTTTTACACAAGAGGCACGACCCTGAAGGCGCCTCCCCACCTCCCACCCCCAACCCCAACCCCCCCACGTGTATTTTTGCGACAGGCCATATTTTCGAGACGGCTGATTTTCTCTCGCTTTTCAGTTTCTTCGGTCCAACACGCCTCTCTCACAGTAAAATGATACATGTAACTTCAAGCCTTATTCATCCTACGCCTTAGAGAATCCTGTCTATCGATCTGTCCATGAACAAGGATTATCCATGTCATGGGCTGCTTTCAGAATGGTGTCCCAGTGCTCCTCTCTGTTGTAATAACGTGACCCACGCGCGCGTTGTGTCACAAACCAGCATACGTTGTGTGGGGCATGCAATCACCAGCAGAGTTTTCTTCTTCCACAAAAGTGTCTGACGTCACTTCTGACCTCTTCAGTAGGATGCTATCCAGTTTGTTTCCCCCGCCTTGTGTCAGTTGATCCCCCCCCCCCTCCCCCGCCCCCCTGTCTATTTGTCCGTCTGTCTGTTGTTGTTTTTTCGGTCTGTCTGCTTCGTGTCTGCGAGGATTGTTGTTGTCAAGCATAAACTGAATTGGAATGCGTGTGAGTAGAATAATAAAGAAAATCAGCTGACGTGAATTGAGCCACCCGTCACAAGCTTCATTTCTTCTTCTGCGTTCACTCGTATGCACACGAGTGGGCTTTTACGTGTATGACCGTTTTTACCCCGCCATGTAGGCAACCATACTCCGTTTTCGGGGGGGGGGGGGTGCATGCTGGGTATGTTCTTGTTTCCATAACCCATCGAACGCTGACATGGATTACAGGATCTTTAACGTGTGCGTATTTGATCTTCTGCTTGCATATACACACGAAGGGGGTTCAGGCACTAGCAGGTCTGCACATATGTTGACCTGGGAGATGGTAAAAATCTCCACCCTTTACCCACCAGGCGCCGTCACCGTGATTCGAACCCGGGACCCTCAGATTGACAGTCCAACGCTTTGACCACTCGGCTATTGCGCCCGTCACAAGTTTCATTTCATATTCCAGTGTGATGTTGGCACCAAATAGAAGACGAACAACAAGAACGAGTCGAAGAAAAAGACGACGAAGAAGAAACCGCCTCCCAAAAGTACTTGTATGCTTGACACAGCAATCACAGACACTAAATACGTTCCACCAAAGGGGCTGGCCAGTTTTATAGCGAAGAAAAACTCCATGGCGTGTGTTTACTTTAAAAAAGGGAAAAAAAAGAAAAAAAACAACCAAAAAACCCCGGACATTTTCTGTGAGCTATAGTCTATATTTTCGGAGCAGCTGATCCTGTCTGTCTTCCACGTCTTCAGTTCTACGCCCCCTCCCCCTGTCACACAATAAAGGAATAATGCAGCTTTCTTCCCTGGCCCTTGAGGACCATGTGCATCGATCCATCCTATAAGAAGAATGGGTCCTGTAATGAGGTGTTTCCAAACTGGTGTCCCTCTGCTCCTCGCTGCTTCTGCTGCAGCCCACGCGCTTGCGCACGCGCCTTCTGATCCACCAGAGATCGGGGTCTTGGAATTGTCAGCTGTTATTTTTCTTCCACGAAATCCTGTGTTTGACGTCTGCCGTGTGTATGTATGTAGATAGGATGGTCCTATCGAGAAGAAAGCGGTGTTGAGAAACAGACAGACCAACACTACGCTATTTGTTCCGATCTCCGATGACGTGCTCGTTCCGACCGTCCTAATCAGAGCAGGCTCGTTTCGTGTAGGTTAACGGCCATGTACGTCAGTTTCTCTCTCTCTTGTCCTTAAGATCTGACCCGGTTTATTTTCTCCACCTTTTCTCAGTCGCACTTCTCTTGTCTGTATGTCTGTCTGTCTGTCTACCTGTCTGTTCTTTTTCTCCCTGTTTGTTTTATTTTCACCGAGTATGTAGCTGCCCGGTATTAACTGAGTCACGAAGCGCGGTTTATATATATATATATATATATATATATATATATATATATTGTATATATATATTTACTTACCTTTCAACTCGTCTACAGGCTTTAAAGAATTATGTTTCCGGTATTCATGTGCAGTGTTGATCTGTCAACGCTCAGTATTTGTCAACAAACTTGCATCACAAATATTAGCGAGAGGACATGTTCACCTTTTTTGCTCCAAGAAGCATCCTCTGAAAAGTAAAATCTTTCCGTACCGTTCTTCTCAGGCTGTCAGGGAAAGGTTTGAGGTACCTGATGCTACTCCTTAAAAACATTCATTTGCTCTCCTTACAAATACCCACCCCACCTCCCACTCATCGTTCCTAAACCGTGCATAACCTCCACCCCCTCTTACTACAGTGGAGTGATGGCCTAGAGGTAACGCGTCCGCCTTGAAAGCGAGAGAATCTGAGTGCGCTGGTTCGAATCACGGTTCAGCCGGCGATATTTTCTCCCCCTCCACTAGACCTTGAGTGGTGGTCTGGACGCTAGTCATTCGGATGAGACGATAAACCGAGGTCCCGTGTGCAGCATGCATTTAGCGCACGTAAAAGAACCCACAGCAACAAAAGGGTTGTTCCTGGCAAAATTCTGTAGAAAAATCCACTTCGATAGGAAAAACAAATAAAACTACACGCAGGAAAAAATACAAAAAAATGGGTGGCGCTGTAGTGTAGCGTCGCGCTCTCCCTGGGGAGAGCAGCCCGAATTTCACAGAGAGAAATCTGATGTGATAAAAAGAAATACAAATACAAATATACTAAAGCCTTGTTTTCCCTTGATGGTTCCAATTCAGTTCGTCTCGGGTTGTTTGTGAAAAGCTATATATCATATACTTTTGTGCGGTTTCTACCAAAGCTTTTCCATGGGCAAGATCTGAAATAACTTTGCCCTTCTCCTGTCTTGACCACATATTTCCCGACCCCCACAAAATTTCCCTGCCTTTCCCCCTCCTGTTCCCTGCTGGGTCGGGAGTGGATTACGTGAACCGATCCTTCTCCATGATGATTTCACAGAGTTTTGTATTAGTATTTTGTATTTCTTTTTATCACAACAGATTTCTCTGTGTGAAATTCGTGCTGCTCTCCCAAGGGAGAGCGCGTCGCTACACTACAGCGCCACCCATTTTTTTTGTATTTTTTCCTGCGTGCAGTTTTATTTATTTTCCCTATCGAAGTGGAATTTTTCACAGAATTTTTCCAGGAACAACCATTTTGTTGACGTGGGTTCCTTTACGTTAGCTAAGTGCATGCTGCACACGGGACCTCGGTTTATCGTCTCATCCGAATGACTAGCGTCCAGACCACCACTCAAGGTCTAGTGGAGGGGGAGAAAACATCGGCGGCTGAGCCGTGATTCGAACCAGCGCGCTCAGATTCTCTCGCTTCCTAGGCGGACGCAGCTCACGCATGAGCTATTCTTGCCGTCATTAGTCAGGCTCTGATGACATCAGTTGTTTGCAGTTCGTTCTTCTTTCCTTGGGGACAGTTAGGTGATTGGTCTACACCCTTTCCCCTGTGTGGCTTCAGGCTCTCTAACAGTCGCCTGTCTATGCCTCTGCCTGTCTACTTCCAATATTTGTCCTCCCACCTGGCTAAAAAAAAAAATTAAAAAAAACCCAAGGCATCATCTGTAAAATTTGTCAATTTGTATATCTGCTGACGTTTTTCACAGCTTGAGAGCTGCTTGCAAATGGACAAACAGTACAATGCTTTTTAATTCCCCATTGACTACATCATCTGTCTGGGAGTTCTAAAATGTTTTCAATTTATCAATGTGTGTCAAACGCTTGACGTGAATATCTCTGTATAACGAACAAACAGCTGGCGCATGTATGTGAGCTTTCGTTGCGAAGACGGGTCCTGAAAAAGTCAAATCCTTTATGAACGCTTACAATACCCTACGTCTCAGATTCTAGGTGAAAGGCTGATTGTGACTGGTTATTTTTACTCAGTTCCCTAGAAAAAAAAGAAGTTTATTTTACCCAGTTTCGTATT
>NC_134897.1:38667631-38670131 GCF_041734735.1 Babylonia areolata
TTGTTTTTTGTCCAGTCACAATCTGGCTGCAAATCGAACTTTGCGTGCCGTCTCTCACTCCAAATAAAGGTAAAAAAAAAAAAAATAAAAATAAAAAAATTTTAAAAAATGGAGAGAAGGAACGGCAAATTCGGTTTAATTCACTGAAAAACAATGCTTGACAATGTCAGGAGCTTTTGCGTGTATGTAAATGCAATTAGCGAGAAAGATAGGGGGAAATAAAAACCACATATCCGACAACTAGAAGCTCCTGGGACGCACGTGATTGCAATTGAAATAGAAAAGGAAAGACAGTAAGCCCAAAGAGGGGTGGTGGTGGAAAAAGAAAGAATCCAGGATGGAAAGAAAGAAAAAGAAAGAGACAAAAGACCGAAGGGAGGAGAAATACAGGCAGACAGATAGACAGAAGGAAAATGCTAGCTTTCTATCGAAAAAAAAAAAGCTGGCAGTTTTACGTACTCTGTGAAATACAACACATACGCGCACATGGAGAGGGGGGGGGGAGAGAGAGAGAGAGAGAGTGAGAGAGAGACAGACAGACAGACAGACGGACAGACAGACAGAGAGATCCAATCCAAGTTGGCAGTTTTACGCACTCTGTGAAATATAACACATACACGCAAAGGAGGAGGGAGGGAGGGAGAGAGAGAGAGAGAGAGAGAGAGAGAGAGAGATCCAATCAACAATACCTCACACAGAAAAATAAAACACGTCCACACACACGCGCGCGCGCACACACACATACAAACACACGCACGCACGCACGCACGCACGCACTGACGCACGCACAGAGAGAGAGACAGAGAGAGAGAGACAAAGAGAGAGATCGAATCAGCAATTACACACAGAGAAATACAGAGAGAAAGAGCGAGAGAGAGAGAGAGAGAGAGAGAGAGAGAGAGAGAGAGAGAGAGAGAGATCCAATCAACAATACCTCACACAGAAACATAAAACACGTCCACACACACACACACGAGCGCGCACGCACACACATACAAACACACGCCCGCACGAACACCCACGCACTGACGTACGCACGCACGCACACACACACACACACACACACACAGATCCAATCAGAAATTACACACATAGAAATACAGAGAGAAAGACAGACAGGCAGAGACATCGAGAGAGCGAGAGAGAGAGAGAGAGAGAGAGAGAGAGAAACTCACAGACGAAAACGCCAATAACACTCACTTCCCCAGTTCCCAGACCACAGACAGTCAGCTGCAGAAGGACAAGAGACAGCCGCAGACCCTTCTCCCACCTTTGAGAAGAGGGCCACTGTTTCTTGACCAGCCAATGCCGCTGTCAACCTTTGAGAAGAGGGCCACTGTTTCTTGACCAGCCAATGCCGCTGTCAACCTTTGAGAAGAGGGCCACTGTTTCTTGACCAGCCAAGTCCGCTGTCAACCTTTGAGAGAGGGCCACTGTTTCTTGACCAGCCAAGTCCGCTGTCAACCTTTGAGAAGAGGGCCACTGTTTCTTGACCAGCCAAGTCCGCTGTCAACCTTTGAGAATAGGGCCACTGTTTCTTGACCAGCCAAGTCTGCTGTTCTCAAGTCGCTTCCGAACCTTGTTACAGCTTCTCAACCGTCGTCCGCCTCGCTAGCAGAATCCTGAGTCTCCTTCACAAACGTAGCTTTCTGAAATCTGGGTTCTGTAGAAGCCTGTCGAAGCAGTTGTGGCAAGTGGAAACTCTCAGCAATGACCAAATGATTCGTCCAAAAGAACTTCTCTTCTTACTTCTCTTCTCTTCTCTTCGGCCGCACAAATGTTGACTGTGGTCCGTGCTTTGTTTTACATGGCGTGGTGTCGTTTTCATGATGTCAACAGCAATGCGTGAAAAGGAGCGAGGCTTTTACACAAAAAGTCTGGATCTGTTCTCTTGGAGAATGCAGCCCCTGCGGGCGAGAGTCCTGAAACGTGTGTCACAGAGTCAGCGGTATGCATTCAGACTTTGATTTCAGTTCACAACACACACACACACACACACACACACACACACGCACACACGCACGCACGCACGCACGCACTCACGCACTAAAATCTTGATTGTGGATAAACTTTGAACAGAGAGAGAGAGAGAGGGAGAGAGAGATGACCCTTTAAACCCAGGGTGCAAACGCTCTGAGAGAAAACAGACACAAATAGAAGCACGTGACATTACTAAATACTGCGATGTGAGCATCTGGCGCTGACATCTTCATCTAGGTTGTCGCCAGAGGAAAAATGAAAACCAGCACGACTTTTTTAAAATTTCATACAAATTCACAGAATAATAGACGTCTAAAAACACCACCCACAACAACTGCTGACTGACAACTCGTGTTTTCTCGTAATGTCCCTCATTCTTTCTTTCCTGTTTCGTTTTGAAGACAGAAGAAAAAACAACAGCAATACATTCTTAAGTTTAAGTTTTCAAACAGGTTATATTCCAATTTTTAAAGAAAAAAAACAAACAAAAACATATGCACCACCGTCACCCCATTGTCCG
>NC_134897.1:38675131-38677631 GCF_041734735.1 Babylonia areolata
CTTTTCATTGACTACAGCTCTGCGTTCAACACAATAGTGCCATCAAAACTGTATTTTAAACTGAAAGACCTCTCGCTGCCTGAATCAATTTGGGCATGGATCCTAAATTTTGTAAGATGCAGACCGCAAGTTGTTAAAGTTGGTGACTCCACCTCCCCCACATGCATTCTCACTTGGTAATAAAGACATATTCTATTCTATTCTATTCTACAGATGGCGGGAAAAGGTGGCCCATTTCATGAGCACCAACAAGGTCCAGTACACCATCATCGTTCTTGTCGTCCTCGACAGTCTCATCGTCGTCTTCGAGCTTCTCATCGACATGGAAATCATCGTCAGTGAGTATAGTCATGGCATCGCCGAATGCTGTCATGTTTATTTTAAGTCATGTTAGTAACAATGTGATCCGTTGCGATGCGCACTGATGCGCTGTGCTGTATATTATGGACGGATTATGCTTTGCGATGCTGCACTGGTATTAGAATTGTCACTGTGTTTAGAATAGGTTTTACGTATTGTCTGTTTACTGACTGCACTAAAAAAACGTGTTACCTGCGCTTAATGATGACATTTATTGACATTAATATCTTGTTCAGAACATACTGTTCTTAAAACTGGCCAGATTTATCACGCAGTCCAGGTTGTCATCCTGATCGTCTTTCCGTTCAGGTCTCTTTCTGTCTGTCTGTCTGTCTGTCTGTCTGTCTGTCTGTCTGTCTGTCTCTCTCTCTCTCTCTCTCTCTCTCTCTCTCTCTCTCTCTCTCTCTCTCTCCCTCTCTCTCTCAATTAAATGAAAATGTAATCGTCTTAGTCTGTATTTGAAGCTATTCGACGCACACACTCAACCTGTTCAAAACTGGGCTGAATTGTGAAGCCTTGGTCGGAATGCAAGATATCGTGAACAACAACAACAACAACAAAACCATTTGTGCTTTAAACATGTTCAAGGAGCTGAAATGCTAACAACTCCATGGGAGAGGGGACACTAACAAGACCAAACAAAAATCCTGCTATAGCTGTCACCATATAGCTGTCACCATTTCAAGGCTGAAAACATGTTGGCTCTTAGAGAGAAACCAAAACAATATTACAAAGTCGATTAAAAAAACAAAAACAACAAAGGCAGTAATCAATAAGACAAAATAGACAATGTCTCGCTCAGTCCTTGTAAGATCTAGATACAGTTATCATGCACATTCGTTCACAAAACACGGACTGCAAAACATCTGTACGGTCTGAAAAAAAATTATTGAGGCGTGTGCGAGCACAAATGGATTTGCTTCCTCCTGTGTTCAAGGTTTTTTTTGTCTCTTAATCAAGGGGGATATATATATATATATATATATATATATATATATATATATATATATATTTTTTTTTTTTTTTTTTTTTTTTAAAGAATCATCACTTTGTTTGTTGCTCAGAAGAGACTACCTTTTAGCTAATGAGAACTGGGTGCCATGCTCTTGTTTTGAAAACCAGGGAACCATTTCATCATTATTATGGCGATACAAATTATTTCCTGGTAGCCAACGAAATTTAAAAAAGTTGAGAATTAAATTGTGATAGTTCTATAAATGGAGGCAAATTCTTAGTTCGTATTTTGCTAATAATTATCATTGTAAATTCCCGCTCGTGTACAGAACCCACGAAAGGTAAACAGAAAAAAAACCCAACTGAAAGCAATTTTATAATACACAGGTAGCTACGATCCAACTTCTGTGTGGACATCACGGGGAAAAAATAACCAAAAGGAAGATAAAACTTGTTTTATTGCAAAAACCTACACGAAATTATGAAAATGACTTGAAGAAGCGTTTCCATAAATCATTTCCAGGAGAAATCTTCAAATCAAATTAGTTTAGTTTAAATCTAGACATGAGAATAAACACAACAACTCGTTGAAAAGCCGGGCATCTTCCAAACGTTCAAATCCCAGGCCTGCTTTCTGTGGGAAAAAACGCACAATGTTTTTGTCTTTGTAATAGTTGCTTCGTGCCTTTTGGCAACAACGTTTTCTTCGCAGATTGCTTTCATGCAAGAAGATGGAACCACCTTCTCAAGGCCAGAGCTGCAGTGAAGGACAGGGAATATTCCAGAGTTCCATGAACCCATAGACCATCAAAAACCATGGACAAGATCATCACAACAACCTGAACACATTTTTTATCAGACAACACGGAAAACAGACTGCTTTAGACTCAATAAAGGAAGGTCGTTTTAGAAATGAAAAATTCTATTGCCTTCCTTTGGCAGCTCAAGAGTCATCAAGAAAGTGAGATGTCCAAGAAAGATCTCATTTGGGGCACAGATTTCTAGTGACTGAAAAACGAAAATGAGCTAAGTTTTCATCATCACAGCAATTGCAAAGAATTTGTTTCCAGCATCGGGACAGCAAGAAGCAACATATTCATCATTACAATAGCTAGTATATAAGACTGTTATCTTCCCAACAGTCAGAGAAAGCCATTTTACAACTTAGAAGCTATCAGTTAGCTGA
>NC_134897.1:38682631-38702631 GCF_041734735.1 Babylonia areolata
TTTTACGCTGAGGGAATACGGAAGCTTGTGCACAGATGGGAAAAGTGTGTGACAGTGCTGGGAGACTACGTTGAAAAAAAAAAGAGTAAGCTTCTATCTGTATTAGAAGTCCTTATACCGAAAAATTCACCTTATTTATTGAATGACCCTCGTACATACAGACAGACAGACAGACAGACAGACAGAGATTCAGGAACTTTACTTTTCAGCAACTGGAAACACAGACACGGAAAGGTGCGTACAAAGCACTGTTCATATTTTTTCCAGCAATAATTTTGTTTTGAAAACATATTTTTGAAGAAATCAGACAATAGCAATAAAGAAAACTGGCATCTGGGACTGCAGTGAGATACTTTTCCGGTCAAAGCAACGATGCAAACGATATGTATGTAGCCAACCGATCACTGTCAGTGAATTTTGTTCACCAGTATTGCTCAAAGGAATCTAACACGCGCTGTTTCAGTTACGTAAGGAAACACTTCTATTTCCGACTCCATTTAACTCACTCAGTACGGCCAGTCCTCTCTACTCCTCTACACAGACTCCTCGGATGTCCAGTGGTTGTCTGAATGACCCAACCTTTAGCTTCCGTCGTCAGAATTGTGGTATTCTTTGTGAACATTCACGTCTTCAGTATAAGAGCCTTCCGCTTGCAATATTTTGATGCTGGTAATTCGGGTGAAACGCTGTTAACGTCGTCTCTTTCGCCATTCGTACTGAGTGAGTTAACCATACTTCTGAGAATCAAAAGAGATCAAAACATGATAATAGAATACGACCAGTTATGGAAAAATATTGAGAAAACGAATGGTTGGAAAGTATTAAGTATTGGACCCGGACGAGAGAGTGAGGTCGACGTTGCGCAACTCCTCTTCACTTTAAACAAACTCATCGCGCAAGTCATCAGTCATCCTTATTGACCTTTCAACCCTCCCCCCATCCCCCAGCTGGATGACAACGATGGTCATCATCGATCTCGATGGACACACACCATTGTATTGAAGATCCGGAGTATGAGTCAATATTTTTGTGATCTTACAGTGCTGCCAATATTGGAATGATAATGACCTGTTTTTCCATAGATCACTGTAGTCTCTATATCAGAGAGAGAGAGAGAGAGAGAGAGAGAGAGAGAGAGAAATAGAGACAGAGAGAGACAGAGGAGAGAGAGAGAGTGAGTGAGTGAGTGTGTGTGTGTGTGTGTGTGTGTGTGTGTGTGTGTGTGTGTGTAGCAACCGAGCGAGAAAGACGAGGTTGGAAGAGAGAAATATATCTCAAGATAGTTGCATTCCAAGTATCTTATGTTTTCGTGTGGTGTGGTGTAGTGTGGATCGGCCTTAGCAAAGTATGAAAATACAATCAGTACTGAAACACTAATCGAAAAATTACCGAAGAATCACTCTTAATTGATTAAAATTCGATGAATATAACCGCCACAAAATCACAAAAACCACAGAAGTTCGTCCTTCATAACCGATACAACAGTATTATAAGTGTGAATAGTCACCTATTCAAACGAAACAGAGCAAAATATGTGTAACAACATAACTTGTTAGTAAACTAATATGATGTTGATTTTAACTTCGTAACCAAAGACCTTGCTGCTGACACATCAGTTTCTGTCGCCCTGTATTTCGTCCTTCATTTCGTTTTCAATAACTTTTCCATTTTTTTACTCACTTGTGTAAACAAAGTGAGTCCATGTTTTAACCCGGTGTTCGGTTGTCTGTGTGTGTGTGTGTGTGTGTGTGTGTGTGTGTGTGTGTGTGTGTGTGTGTCCGTGGTAAACTTTAACATTGACATTTTACTGTTATATTTATATTTTTTGTATTCTCTAAGTTTGGCACTTTGATCTGATATTCTGACCCAACAACAAGAGCGGTCATTATTATCACTTTTTGTTCAAACAGGAACTTCTTTTGCTAAGCATGGAAGTTTTATTTATTTTGCAAACGTTTTGGTGCATATAGTAAAAAAGGGAAATTATTCTGTAATTAATGCTAGGGGACTTAATTCGATTTAAACTGATCTTTCTCATTTTAAACATTACATTTTGAAATTATACTCAATACATAAAAAGCTTGGATTTTTTTAAAGTGTATCACAAGTGAGTCTTGAAGGCCTTGCCTCTCTTGTTTATAAGTTATTTTGCCATTATCTCTTTGTATTCTTACTCTGTGAGTCATTTTTCGACATTTTCTGGATAATTTCTCGGGCTTGATTTTTTTTTAGAGCAGAATTAAACAAGACACCATTAGTGCTTGTAACTTCATTACCTAAAACAACAACAACAACAACACAAAACAACAACAACAACAACATCAACAACAACAACAACAAAACCACCCACATACTTGTTCGTTCGTTCACAATCATTGTTATTTATGGAAAAGAACAGCAAGCACAGCAGGTTACTTTAAAATGATTTCTCGACAACACCCATCCTAGGAAAAAGGATTGTGTCTGAGCGTGTGTGTGCGCGCGCGTGTGTGTGATGTGACACGATGTGCGTATGATGTGATGTTCTCGTCCGCTTGCAAAAAGAAAGTAAGAAACAAACAATGCAAAAAGAAAGTAAGAAACAAACAAACAAATGAACAAACAAGAAAAAAAAAATGGTTCGGCATCCTACATACGATACGCAAACCAAATCTAAAAACGAAAACAAGTGTCTTTCTTCTACTTTCATTTTTTCCTCCTTTGTAATACTGGAAGACTGTCTCGTAAATTTCAGTGCCGAATTGAGCACTGGCACGCACACGAAGCATCATCCTTTCGCCTGCAGCTAGCTGGTTATTTGGCCACATTATCTTGGTGCATTTTTGTTCTCAGAGGCCTCTCATTCTAGAGGAGAGGAGTTCCCAGCATGTCCCCCTTATCATAAATACCTTTGTCCCCTATCCCGCTCTGTACAATCAGTGGGCAAGACACTTCATCCAGTGTCCGCCAGTCAGTGATAGAAAACGAGAAAGAAAGCAAAAACAAGAAAAACAAAACAAAACAAAAACAACAAAAACAATTACAACAAAAAAAAAACAACAAGCAAACAGCAACAACAACAAAAAAACCACGTCGGACAAAAAAGTGCAGATCTGAAGGATAATCTGATAGGTGATATAGAGCGAGATCCTTTCCAGCTGGTGATCAGATTGCCCTGTTTCGCCGTCTTCCGTCTCGTCTTTTCGTACATCTTCATTTTCACCGAAACTACATAAAAGATTATCAGCAGTTCTTCTGCTTTAGCACGGCTACTACCAACAAGCATGTGAAATTTAGCGGGCACTGAAACAGCGATGAAATAGGTGATGGCTGTGATACAGCTATTTGAATCAAGAAATATCATTTACATAAGGGCTGCTGTATCAACAACTGAAAAAAACAAACGTCCAAGACTATGGGGAGAGAGACGGGGAGGACGTGGTGGGGGAGATATGAGATTCAGTTTCAGGTGTGTGTGTGTGTGTGTGTGTGTGTGTGTGTGTGTGTGTGTGTGTGTGTGTGTGTGTTTTTTTTGTTTTTTTTGTTTGTTTGTTTTGTTTTTATTTTTGTTTTGTTTTTTAAAGCAAAGACCAGCGGAGAAGGAAACAAACAAACCAAACACTACTTTTCTAATTTAAAAAAATAAATAAATAGAAACCGATAAAACAGTATCATAAATGTGAATAGTCACCTATTCAAACGAAACAGAGCAAAATATGTGTAACAATGTAACTTGTTAGCAAACTGATCTGATTTTGAATTTAACTTCGTAACCAAAGACCTTGCTGCTGACACATCAGTTTCTGTCGCCCTGTATGTGACTGCACTGCTGACAAATGTCATTACATTCCTGTTATGACCTCACACCCTTTCCCTTCCACTTTCTTTCGCTCTTTTTTTTTTCTGTGTGCGCTTGCACTCTTGCTGAATTCCTTGCTTTGGAGTCCCACACACAAAGGCCAAGCCAAACTTAAAAACCCAAACTGTCTCTGTTCTTTCCTCTTTGTTGATACTGGAGACAGTGTGGTAAACTATAGTGCCACACACACACACACACACACACACACACACACACACACACACACACACACACACACACACACACACACACACACACACACACACACGATATCCTTTAGCCTCTAGCTAGCTGTGTTGTCACAGTATTTTTCCGGATCTTTTTTTTTTCTCTCTCACTTTTACGCCGCTCATTTCGGGTTCCCTTACATCGCTACGTCCTGGAAGAAGACGGAGAAATAAGACTCCCGGACAAGGAAAAAAAAAAGAGTTCTGACACGAGAGATAATTTGGTACATGACAGGAAGCAAGTTCCTTTCCTGCCTGTATTGGATTTCCATAGGTGTCTCCCATCCAGACGCTTTCTTCTATTCAGAAAACACCAAAAACTAAACAGATATTTCCAGTATGCTCCCGGCCCGCAGCACAGGCATCAGCAAGCGGATCAGAATGGAGCTGGCGGCAAATTTATTCTTCTGAATTGGAGATCCGCGACAATCCGTGGAAAATTACTCTTGAAAGAGCCCCGGTGTCCACACAGAGGGAGAAGATTGATTCAGTTGTAGAGACACATGCCTGTTTGCAGAAGAGAGCCCTTCTGAAAGTGCCCCTAGCATCCCCAGAAGGAAACACTACTCTGCAGCAGTTTGTCTTGCTGTGTGGAGTGATGGCCTAGAGGTAATGCGTCCGCCTAGGAAGCGAGAGAATCTGAGCGCATTGGTTCGAATCACGACTCAGACGCCGATATTTTCTCCCCCTCCACTAGACCTTGAGTGGTGGTCTGGACGCTAGTCATTCGGATGAGACGATAAACCGATGTCCCGTGTGCAGCATATACTTGGCGCACGTAAAAGAACCCACGGCAACAAAATGGTTGTTCCTGGCAAAATTCTGTAGAAAAATCCACTTCGATAGGAAAAACAAATAAAACAAACTCCACGCAGGAAAAAATACCAAAAAATGGGTGGCGCTGTAGTGTAGCGACGCGCTCTCCATGGCGAGAGCAGCTTGAATTTCACACAGAGAAATCTGTCGTGATAAAAAGAAATACAAAATACAAACACAAAAATAACCACAGAAAAACAAAAACAAAACCGAACCCCGAAGCTGTTACGCGCTTCACTGGTCAAAATAAGCTGCAAACAATCTTTGAAAAAAGGTTTTTATTATCTTTTAAAATATATTGCAGACAAGGGCAGCACCGGTTGAAATCGAAGGTCTAGACATATGTGTGCATATCTAATTTATTTGAATGATCTAATCACAGACTTTTTCAAAGCAATTGTATACACATCTACTGTCCCACTTTAATTTTGCTACCATTCTAAAACAGGAAGTGAACTTGTAGCCCCCCACCCCCCCACCCCCCTTTATGTATAGTTTTCGACCATCTGATTCCAAAAAAATATCACATGAATATAGTTACGCCAGCTCTGTTCTTTAAAGCACTGAAACAGTTTTCGTTGTCGCCTTCACTGCTACTGACGCAACCGACTGACTTGTCCTGTATGAAAACAGAGATCCATTAAGCGCGTTGGGTTACGCTGCTGGTCAGTCATCTGTTCAGCACATGTGGTGTAGCGTATATGGATTTGTCCGAACGCTACAACGCCTCCTTGAGCAAACTGAATTGAACTGAACTGTGTGCAGACGAGCGCTGCCTTTTCTCTCAGTGTGACTACAGGGCGTGTACCAGCATTGTGCTGGAGTCTCCTGGCTCTGATGGCTAAAAATCCGTGTCTGTCCATGATGACTTCCATCCAACAGAACACAGGGCATCAAGGCACAGCAAGGAATAAAGTGGCGCCTCCAGCACCCCAAATATAACCCAGAAAACAGATACCATTTGCTGGAACGACGGGAACAGGTCAAGATCTTCCGCCTGAGGACTGGACACAACCGCCTGCTCCACCACATACACACAAAATTGGACAGAGTGGAGAGTGCCCTTGTGGTGAGGGACCAATGACAACCGACCACATCCTTCAAGACTGTACGACGCATGCAGCATCCAGGAGGAAGTACTGACCAACACCGACAGCAGTGGAAGCCAAGCTGTACGGCACCCTGGAGGAGCTGCGACGGACGGCAGCCTTCATCGAGGACACCGGGCTGCTCATCTAACGGGAGGCGAACGAGGAAGAAGAAGAACACAGGGTTGTCTGTGAGCCAAGCTCTCGCTCAGTCACCATGTCCGTCTGTGTCGCGGATATCGGTCGTCAGGACACGCAGTAATAGTTTAATTTTCTTCAAGGGTGCGCCACTGGGTTCGGTCGAATCCATATACGCTACACCACATCTGCGGCATAGCCCAGCACGCTTGTCAGGTCTTTTGTGCATGCATTTATATATTTGTGTACCTATCAGGGTTGGGGTTTCGTTTCTCAGAGTTTTTAGCCAGAGACAACACTTCTGTTGCATGGGTTCTTTTCCAGTGCGCCAAGTGCCTGTTGCACACGGGGCCTCGGTGTATCTTCTCATCCGAATGACTACACGCTCAGTTTGATATTCCAGTCAAACTTGGAAGAAGCGGGACACGAACCCAGACCCTCACGGACTATTGTATTGGTAGTTAAACGTCTTAACCACTCTGCCACCTCCCTCCTTGCTCAGGACATGCAGCTAGCTGTTACACCACCCGGGGGTGTCCACATTCTGCCCCTGGGTGGAAAAGGACGCAGGGCTGGCCGTAACAGAAATCACATTGAGAGGATGTATGAGCAGGCCGTCCAGTTCTCTCCCTTCATAATATCCTGCCCCAGCGGTGAACGCAGCAGCACAGGTTCAGAATCAGAACTCTATTTCCAGATGCTGATCTTGCCGTGCCTGTCGCAGACAGCTCGGACATGGGTACAGCTCACAGGGGACAGACGCGATAACAAAGACGCGCGTTAGCTGAGGCTTATCCAGAGAGAGAGGGAGAGAGAGAGGGAGGGAGAGAGAGGGAGGGAGATAGAGGGGGAGAGAGAGGGGAGAGAGAGGGGGGAGAGAGAGAAGAGAGAGAGAGAGAGACAGACAGACAGACACAGAAAGACTGCCAGAGACAGACAGACAGACAGAGACAGATGGAGAGAGAGAGATAGGGGGAGAGAGAGAGGGGAGAGAGAGACAGACAGACAGACAGACACAGAAAGACTGCCAGAGACAGACAGACAGACAAACAGAGACAGACAGACAGACAGATGGAGAGAGAGAGAGCACAAAAGGTAATACTTTTTCAAACTTGTGTCCATGGCACTGTAAAGATGAGCTATGGATTGAGCTTTTTCATTTTTAGAGAGAGAGAGAGGGGGGAGAGAGAGAGACAGAGACAGTCAAACAGAGACAGACTGACAGAGAGAGATGGAGATTCAAAATTCAAGATTCAAGATGGTTTATTCAATTAAGCCATAGCCCCATATGAACAGGGGGTAATAACAGTTTTACATGTGTCATTGCAATTGGTAATATAAACAACGCAACGTCTTTCACAACAAACTATCAGTGAATCTCGGAAATAAAATGAGAGAGGTGGAGAGAGAGAGAGAGAGAGAGAGACAGAGACAGAGACAGAGAGAGACAGAGAGAGAGGCAGAGACAGAGAAAGACACAGAGAGAGACGGGGGGCACAAAAGGTAACTCTTTTTAAAAATTCTGTCCATGGCATTGTGAAGATGAGCAATAGATTGATCTTTTTTCTTTTTTTTTTTTAAAGATGCTTTATTCTTTTCTTATAATCAAATTATCTCGTCCAAAGCTGATCACCTCGATCTTCCCCTGTTGTCAGACGTTCCCAATCTCTTTTCTCACACCCGCGAAGTCAATACGACAACAACAGAAGCACGTGCAGCTTCCGACACCCCACCCCGTCCTCTACACTTGTCTCACCTTCTCCGCCTTCCCCCCTTTCCCTTCCTCTGTTCCTCTGTACTGCCACTCTCGCTTCACGAAAACACGCGTGTACACAAACACGTATATACACACGCATATACAAATGGATATCACACACAAACGAGAGAGAGCGAAAGGACACACGTACTCTCTCTCTCCCTCTCTCTCTCACACACACACACACACACACACACACGCACGCATGCACACACACACACTCACGTACGCACGCACACACACACGTATACACACACACACACACACACACACACACACACACACACACACACATGCCCTACGTGAACTTACACACGCATGAATACACACTTTTTTTTTGTTCAACTGGTCCTTAGTTTTCACGAAGTCCCCAAAAGCTTGAGTCAAAGTGACTGATTCAAACCACCATCTTTTCGGACACTTCAGGTCCACCCCTCCCTCCACATCTATCAAACGTCATGAGAAGTGTCTATTCCTTGAAGTAATTGATTGTTATATTGATCGATTTACAGATCGATATTTTCATCTCGAAATCATTCAGAAAAGACAGCCCCAAAAAGTATTTATTCCGAATTCACATGATGCTGTAGACGTCCACATCTCTTTCCAACATTCTTCCCATGGGTCGCCATGGGTGTTCAAATTTAGCAACACCTTTTCCCTCCCTCTCTTTACTTTATATTTCCGTGTCCAAACCGTTTTATCAGAATCACATTATCAACCCTTTTTCTTGCTAGGGGGATGGGGTGGGGGGGGGGGGGGGAAGAAAGGAAACGGAAAAGAACCGTCTGGACTTGGTTTCCTTCCCCCCCCCCCCACCCCCCCACCCCCCGCCCACACAAACGCATTGATCTGATCCGCTCTGTTGCCAAGCACCCCAGGCCAATTTGTCACATCCTTGAAGTCAATAACAGTTGCACCGCCAGTCTTCCCCCCCCCCCCACCCCACCCTGCCCCCCCTCGCCTCCCTTCCTCCCGCATATACTCCTACACATTTTCCCACCCACGCCATCCACACACACGCACACATGCATACGCGCGTGCACACACACACACACACACACACACACACGCACGCACGCACACACACACACTGATACTAACACACACACACATACATACACACACACACGCATGCATACACATGCACACACGCGCGCACGCACGCACGCACACACACACACACACACACACACACACACACACACACACTACTGACACTCACTTCCAGTGAACACACACTCTCGCACACAAACATTATATAAGTAACCTCCACTCCTAAATCACCCCCTACCCCTCCTGTCCACATAATGATATACGTAAATACTATATATATATATATATATATATATATAGACACAAACGCGCAAGACATGATTCCATTTGATTTCACTCCAGTATCTAGTGGCTAAACCAAATCTGGAAATGCAGACCAAAATCCTTCTAACATTCCGTCTCGATCAATGAATTCATCATAAGCCCCCTTATCAGAGTCCTGCGATGCTTCTATTATCTTAATCATTGATTTTTCATAATCAAATTTCCATTCCCTAGATCAATATTTCCATCTTCAAATCTGTCAGAACAGACATCTCAAATTGAAGTCCTCCCGAATTCATATAGCGCAGTGAGCAACCACGGTCGCTTCCAACATTCTCTTTCAGTTCCGGTTATTCGTGTCATGGGTCATCAACTTCATGGAAGCATGTACATTTTTTTTTTGTTACGTCTTTTTCTCATGTCCACTTTATCTCTGTTGAATCGCATTTACCCTTCCGCACTAGAGTTCGGGCGATTCATTAATTCCGATAGAACGACCTTTTGATGAAAGCAAAGTGCACATACTCTGTGCGCGAAGGTCGGAAGATCAGGGGAAAGGTTGGGGAGGGGGCGAGGGGGAGGGAGGTATGGAGCAGGGGGTGGGGGGGGGGGAGAGAGAGATACAGGGGGAGTGAAAGGGGAGGGTAGTGATAGATTGGCAAACAGACAGACAGACCGACAGAAACAGAGACTCAATTATATAGCATCTGCAATTTGTGGGGGTTCTGTTTTCCTCAATGCTGACATTACTGCACACAGGGGACAGCACAATTCTGGCAAAAAGAAAAAAAAAAGAATCGAAGGAAAACATAAAGCAAAGAAAAAAAGGAAAAGGCGAAAAAACAATATATATATATATATATATATATATATATATATATATATATATATATATATATATAAGAGAACGAAAATGAAAATGGAAGAGATGGAAACAGAATAAAAAAAAATAGAAAGAAAGAAATACAGACAGAAAGAAGGAAACAAGAGAAAAAAAGGAGAGACACTAAAAAAAAAAAAAAAGGAAAGAAAGAAACAGAAAAAAAGAAAGGAAGCAAGGAATAAAGAAAGAAAGACAGACAGAAAGAAGGAAGCAAGAAGAAAAGGAGAAACACTGAAAAAAAGAGAAAGAAATTGGAAATGGAAAGAAAGAAACAGACAGAAAGAAAGAAAGAAAAAAAGAAAGAAGAAAGGAAGGAAGAAAGGAATAAAGAAAGAAAGACAGACAGAAAGAAGGAAGCAAGAAAAAAAGGAGAGACGCTGTAAAAAGAGAAAGAAATTGGAAATGGAAAGAAAGAAACAGACAGAAAGAAAGAAAGAAAAAAAGAAAGAAGAAAGGAAGGAAGAAAGGAATAAAGAAAGAAAGACAGACAGAAAGAAGGAAGCAAGAAAAAAAAAAGGAGAGACACTGAAAAAAAGGTGAAAGAAATTGGAAATAGAAAGAAAGAAACAGAAGGAAGAAAGAAAGAAAGAAAAGGAAGGAAGGAATAAAGAAAGAAAGACAGAGAACAGCAATCAATTCCATACAAATGGACACCCCCGCGACGCAACGCTCCCTCCCGCACACACACACACTGATCCTCCCTGTGGTCAAACATTTCCGGCTCCATTCGTCAGCCCTGTACACTCAATAGCAGATGCACGTTCCTCGCCCCCCCCCCCCACCCCCCCACCCCCTTTCACCTTCCCCTCCCTTCACCACCCTCACCCCATGTCTTTCATCATTAATCCCCCCCCCCCCCCGCCCCTTCATCTAATTCCCCCCTTCCCATCCTCACTCCTCTACACACACACACACACACACACACACACACACACACTGACCTTTTTGCTTCCCAGAGTACACAAGCACGTTCGGGATTTTTATCTGAACACACACACAATTCACACGCGCGCGAGCGTCTGCACATACACACACACACACACACACACACACACACACACACACACACACACACACACACACTGACCTTTTTGCTTCCCAGAGTACACAAGCACGTTCGGGACTTTTATCTGAACACACACACCCACAATTCACACGCGCGCAAGCGTCTGCACGCACGCGCACACACACACACACACACACACACACACACACACACACACACACACACTGAACTTTTTGCTTCCCAGAGTACACAAGCACGTACAGAACGTTTATCTGAACACACACACACAATTCACACGCGCGCAAGTGTCTGCACACACATATGCTAGCACACACACACGCGCGCGCGCACGCGCACACTCACACACATGCGCGTGAGCACGCACACACAAACACACACACATTCAGTCCTCATTTCGATTTTTCGATGATGATTTATCTAACAACCCTATTCTTCATTTAATATATAGCTGAATATTTATCTCTTACCTTCCTTTAATCTTATCTTCTTGATATCCGAGTCTGCTCATCTAAATTCATAGTTGAATATTTAACATTGTTTGCCCAATTAGGATTTACTGATCAGTGTTAAATATCAAGCGAACAGTTCTAGCTTCGGGTTCGTCATTGAGTATGTATCAGCCGTATATTTAGTTCGTTATCCTAATCATATTCATTGTTGAACATTTTACGAAAAGTCTAAATCGGTTAATTAAGCAACACATACTGGGTGAGGCTTGAGGGTGTTAATTATCGAGCAATGAATCTAAATGAGCAATAATTCCATCCTCGCTATGATTGACTGACTGCTCGACAATGAACGCCCCTTGGCTGCCTCACATTCCTTCTCACACTGAACCCCACCCTCACCCCCACCCCCACCCCTCCCTCCCCTCCCCACCTCTCCTCGTGCAGTTCCCGAGGACCACCACCACCACCACGACACCGCCCACAACAACGACACCACCTCCGCCAACGGCAGCAGCAGCAGCCCCCTCAGCCCCAACCACACCCACCACCCCCTCCTGGACCCCCTCCACCCCTTCCCCAACCACACTGGCACCCTCCTCAACTCGGCCATCGCCACCACCTTCCGCAACCACTCCGCCAACGCCACGGTCACGGGGACGCGCGGAGACAGGGGAGGAGGAGACGGAGGCGGGGACGGGGGAGGGGTGGTGGTGGTGGGCGGAGGAGGGGCGGGTGGAGGGGAGGGTGGTGGTGGGCACCACGGTCACCACGGGGGTCAAGGGGTGGAGGGCGGGGAGGGGGTGGTGGAGGGGGGGCACCACGCGCCCAACAAGCACCTGACGGAGGAGGTGCTCCACATGGCCAGCCTGACCATCCTCACCATCTTCCTCGTGGAGGTACGTGCAGCAGCAGCGCGAGCCGGGGCGGATGCGTGTGAACTGTGAAGAGCGAACGAAAGTATTTCATTCTTAAAACTTTTTTGAGGCTCAGGTTTTTGACACACAACCTGACAACCGACTTACGTTCGCTATTTTTATTTAAAGACGCATGGAGGTTTAGATTTAAAAGACAAAAAGAAAAAAAACAAAAACATCACCTACGCCACATGACAGTATCACACTACTGCTACAGCTACTACTACTGCTACTGCTACACCTCCTCCTCCTACTACTACCACTGCTGCTGTTGCTGTTGCTGCTGCCGCTGCTGCTACTACTACTTCTGCTAGTACTACTACTTCGAAGAAGAAAATAAGAAAAAGAGGAGGAGGAGGGGGAGGAGGAGGAGGAGGAGGAGGAAGAAGAAGAAGAAGAAGAAGAAGAAGAAGAAGAAGAAGAAGAAGAAAGTCTAACAGAGGATCAATGTAAGTTTTTTGTTGTTGTTTTGTTGTTGTTGTTGTTTTATTATTATTATTTTTTTTTTTAGGAATATAGGTATGGTTGAAGTAACGAATCTCAGTCTGTAAACCCATCGCACACTGTCCTATCACCCCCTTCCCACCCCCGGTCTCACCATTTCCCCCTCCTCCTTACCCAGCCTCCTTCCCACCACTTACCTTATGTTATACCTGAGCTGTCACATTCGTGCATTGCTGCAGTGAGAATGTGTTTGATGCAAAATGCTGCAAAGCCTGTGTTTCATGAAGCTTTCAATGTTGTTTCTTCCACAGGTGCTTTTCAAGATTTACGCAGAGGGCAAACATATATTGAAACATAAAGCAGAGGTAAATATTTGTTGTTGTTTTTTCTGTTTTTATTTCACCACTGTAGCTTCTACAGCTTTTGTCATTTTTCCACCCCCACCCCCTTCCTCCTCTCTCTCCCCCTCCCTCCCTACTTCCTCTCTCTCTCTCTCTCTCTCTCTCTCGTGTGTGTGTGTGTGTGTGTGTGTGTGTGTGTGTGTGTGTTCGATGGTACGTGTGCAGAAGGAATAGTTTTCTGACCACCGATTCCTTATGGGTTTTTTTCTGTACATTTCTTCATTTTCTTTATTCCTGCCTTTTCCTTTCTTCGCTTTCATTTCCAGTTGTTGTTTTTTCTGTTTCCTGCGTCAGCAGTCAATTCTTTCCCGTTTTGCAGCACGAAATGATCTGTGCAGCTGTTACGAGGTTTAGAAAAGGAATTTGTGGCTCAAGAGAAATCCTTTCTCACATAGGGTGCGCAAGCGCGCACCCACACACACAGACATACACCACACACACAGACTCTCTCTCTCTCTCTCTCTCACACACACACACACACACACACACACACACACACACACACACACTTGCTTGTTTGGATAGATGCGGTCATGGAAGGGATCCTTAAAAAAAAGAGATTCTCTCGTGAAGAAAAGCCTGCTCTTGAAACATGTAACATACATTTTTACGTACCCCATTTCCAATTCCCTGTCAGCAAGTGCAGCCGTTAAATAACGTATATAAACATGGCGGGCACATACAGGTTATGCTAGCTATCTCTGCTCGACACATTGATGATGAACTGGACAGTTCGTTGAGTGAAATAAAGATGATGAGCTAAGACAATTTGTTGAAGAAACAATTATGGCTGACGAATCCAACAATTCCTTTTTGTGAAATAAGGTTGATGAATCAGTTCCTTTATTTACAACTTATGGTCCAACAGAAACCGAAATTTGATCATTTCCACCAGGTATCCGCTGTTCTATCCCCTGTCACCACCCATATGAGTGCTGGAAACTCGGTTTAACTATCTCCATACGAACGGCGAAAGAGACGACGTTAACAGCGTTTCACCCCAATTACCATCATCAAAATATTGCAAGCGGAAGGCTCTTATACTGAAGACGTGAATGTTGACAAAGAATACCACAATTCTGACGACGGAAGCTAAAGCTTGGGTCATTCAGACACCCACTGGACATCCGAGGGGTCTGTGTAGAGGAGAAGAGAGGACTGGCCGTACTGAGTGAGTTAAATTATATAGTACCCCCGCTTTCTGAAACTTATGTGCAGGAAAGTCCTTAAAAAAAATAAATAAATAAAAAGTTGCAAAAAACAACGTTATTCCTATGCCTCGTTTTCTTTTTCTCTGGACATCCTCCTTTTTGTTCTGTTTATATATATATATATATATAACCAACCTCTTTCCCTTTCTCCTCCAAGGAGTCATTAAGCTCGCTAGACAATGAGGTTAGAGCACAAGAGTGGATACTGGCTGTCCATCCTGCAGTGGTATTCGCCGAAATGTTGTCTACGTATTCTTCTTATTTCAGCGTCCTGGAAATATTTCTGATGATCGTTTTGTCACCAAGTTCCGTTTTGCGGTTGCAGTCACCACTGACAGTGCGCTGTAAATTTCTTTTGCGTTTACCAATACCAGTGACTGTGCATCATTATGTTGTCGTGTCCTTGAACGCCCAGTTTGCATTACCGTACTGGGTTTGATGACGGGCGCAATAGCCGAGTGGTTAAAGCGTTGGACTGTCAATCTGAGGGTCCCGGGTTCGAATCACGGTGACGGCGCCTGGTGGATGATAAAGGGTGGAGATTTTTCCGATCTCCCAGGTCAACATATGTGCAGACCTGCTAGTGCCTGAACCCCCTTCGTGTGTATATGCAAGCAGAAGATCAAATACGCACGTTAAAGATCCTGTAATCCATGTCAGCGTTCGGTGGGTTATGGAAACAAGAACATACCCAACATGCACACCCCCGAAAACGGAGTATGGCTGCCTACATGGCGGGGTAAAAACGGTCATACACGTAAAAGCCCACTCGTGTGCATACGAGTGAACGCAGAAGAAAAAGAAGTACTGGGTTTGATCACAGATGCATTTCGCATATTATCATTTCTAATCCTTGATATAGTTTCCGTCGCTGATAGGACTATCGGTAACAAGAAAGAAACCATCACGTTCTGGGTTTATTTTCGGGCAAGCGAAGAGAATCGCTTTTCAAATGGTGGGCGGTTTCCTGATTTGATCACGGCTTGTGCGAAGTTGTATTCGTTTGTTTTCTGTTTCTGTATCAGTTTCCATCTGCACACACCCACACCCACACACCCCCTCCCCCCCCCACACACACACGCGCGCGCGCACACACACACACACATATACACATACAACACACACACCCAACCCCCCACACACACGCGCTCACTCTCCCCCTCTCCCCCCTTTTCTCTATTGCTTCCTCTCTGTCTTCGTTTCAAAGAAATCTCGAAACAGACCCAACAACCACGATGACGAAATAAATTCTACAGACTTCCACTCCTAGTGTTCAAAATCGTGAGTGGGAATGGTCGGTGATATTTTATGCACTTTGATACCAGCCGTCCGCGAGACAATAAATATATCCAACCCCCTTCTTCTTCTTCTTCTCCTCCTCTTCCTTCATGTTCGTGATCTTCTGGTTTTTCTTCTTCTTCTTCTTCTCCTCCTCCTCCTCTTCTTCCTCCTCCTTATTTTTGATCTTCTTGTTCTTGTTCTTCTGTTTTTTGTTATTGCTCTTCTTCTTTCTTCTCATCCTTCTTCCTCATCATATTCTTCTTCTTCTTGTTGCTGCTGCTGCTGCTACTGTCGTGTCGTCATCCTTCTTCTTCTTCTTCTTCCTGCTCCTCCTTCTATTCTTCCTCATCCTCCTCTTGTTGTTGTTGTTGTTGTTGTTGTTAATGTTGCTACTGTCGTTGTCGTCATCCTTCTTCTTCTTCTTTTTGATCTTCTTGTTCTTGTTGTTCTTCTTCTTCCTCCTCCTCCTCCTTCTCTTCTTCCTCCTCCTCCTCTTTTTGTTGTTGCTGCTGCTGGTGATGCTACTGTCGTCGTCGTCGTCATCTTCCTCCTCGTGCTTGTCCTCCTCCTCCCTCTTCTTCTTCTCAAGAGGAAGCGAGGGTTTCTGACTGGGGGTGAGGTGTAGGACTGGGATGAAGAGGGTGTGAGCAGGTGAGCGGATGGTTGGGGGCTGACGTGACGCCGAGTCATTTACTTCAGGCAAGATGAAGGGCAACCTCTGTTTCCTACAGACGTAGAGAGGGGAGAGGTGTGTGGGAAAGGTGAGAGAGGGTTGCAGGCGGGTCGATCGACCACAGAAGGGTCTTGCAGAACCAGCTAGGAATGCCACGGATCCGAAAAAGTAATGTGGATTTATGGCTGCGGATGGAGAAGGCACCAGAAAATGGACAGGAGGAGAGTTAGGAAGGAGGGGTGTGGGGGTGGGTGGGTGCGGAGAGAGAGTATGGTAGGATGGCTGAAGACAGACGGACAGACAGACAGACAGAGACAAAGAGTGAATGAGATTAATCAGCTCAGTGCAACACAGACAGACAGAGACATACACAGAGACAAACAGTGAAGGAGATAAATATCAGCAGAGAGCAATGTTCAGCTCAAAACGGTAACCATCACACATCATTGTTAGCCTCATCGCACAAAAGATGAAGCTGGCCGACATTTCAGCTGGACCATGATTTTCTTTTCATCAAGTTGTTTGACATCCCGCCGATATCACCGGAAACTGTCGGACGCCGCTCTTTCTCTGTCTCTGGACCTTGCTTTTGGAATGAACTTCCTCTTTCGCTTCGTCAGGTCTCCGCACTCAGCTCTTTCGGGCCTCTTTCCATGATAGCCTCCCTCCCTTGCCTCTTTTTTGGCTTCAGTTTCTCAAGTTTAGAGTTATGCATGCGTGCGAATGACTGGTGTGAAAGCGGTTTGATTTGTCTCTGCACAAAATTCAGTGACATATATATTACATATATATATATATATATATATATATATATATATACTAATTTAATTATCAATATTACTAATCATTATCATTCTTGCTGTCTTTGTTTCATTCGTGTTTATGGATCGACAAAGAAAACAGGCAAGGGGAGTTACCACTGATCGATAAATCGCACTTCGTCCTCCAGATCCACGTGATGTAGTGAATCAGAGAGAGAGAGATACACGGTGTGCACAGACAGCAAGCAAAGCAGCACTCTCCCCGACCCATCCCACCCACCTGTGGACACCGTGGGACTCTCTGAGTGATGAATGGGAGGATTCTGTGCTTCAAATATCCTCTTTTCTACACCTCTCTTTGTTTCGGTCTTCTCTTTCTGTAGTTTGTCTTTATTTCGCGTATAAAAAAAATCATTGATTTCTACGTGTTCTAGAAAACAAACAAACAAACAAACCAGCACGTTCTCTCTCTCTCTCTCTCTCTCTCTCTCTCTCTCTCTCTCTCTCTCTTTCTGTGTGTGTGTGTGTGTGTGTGTGTGTGTGTGTGTGTGTGTGTGTGTGTGTGTGTGTGTCTGTCTGTCTGTCTGTCTGTCTCTCAGTCTATTATTATCATCTTAGATAAACAGACTATAAATAAATAAACGAACCATCTCTCTCTCTCTCTCTCTCTCTCTCTCTGTGGGTCTCTCTGTCTCTCTGTCTCTCTCTCTCTCTCTCTGTGGGTATCTCTGTCTCTCTGTCTCTCTCTCTCTCTCTTTGATAATTGGGCACTTGGATTCTAACTTGTTAGCGCCCTAAAGATACGAGTTACCGGTGGTCATTTCTGACCGAGTTCTTGTTCTGTATTGTGGACAAAAACAATGAGACTTAAAACCTTGACTTACTTGACTTATTCCTCTTGATTCCGTGGGGAACATAGGGCCGCAACAACACTCCTCCAACGCACCCGGCTCTGGCTGGTCCTCTTCAGTTCGGCCCACGTCATTCCGGCCGCCCTTGTCTCTGCCTCAATGCTTCTCCGCCAGTTCTGCTTCGGACGGCCAACTTTCCTTTTCCCCTGTGGGTTCCAATCAAGAGCCTGTCTTGTGATGTTTGTTGCAGGCTTGCGTAGTGTATGGCCTATCCATCCCCATTTCCGTTTCTTGATTTCCGTCTCCAGTGGGGCCTGTTTTGTCATGTTCCAAAGTTCTTCATTGGAGACAACCTCTGGCCATCTGATGTTCAGGATGTTTCTTAGACATCTGTTGGTGAATGTCTGAAGCTTGTGGGTGCTGGTCTTTGTCACTCTCCACGTCTCTGAGCCATAGAGTAGAACCGACTTCACGTTGGTGTTAAAAATCCGGATCTTGTTGCGGATTGAGAGGGCTGTCGATCTCCAGATTGGTCGAAGGGTGTTGAAGGCGTGTCTTGCTTTGTTGATACGGCTCTTGATGTCTTCGTCCGTCCCCCCGTCTTTGCTGACAACACTGCCTAAGTAGACAAACTTAAAACCTACTGCAAAAAAAAAAAAAAAAAAGAGTACGTGTGCAATACTTGGATCACGCCAGCTAGTACCTACATCCCTCAATATAGTGTAGTTCACTTTGGCTTTGAGCATCAACCGACAGCATCGGACCATAATTACCAGGGCTAAAATCTTGCCACGTAGCAAACGGTCGGAATAACACCACGTCGAAACAACCAAAGCTCCCGTTAAACCTAGAAAAACAAAACCCCGAAGAGAAATTCGTGGCATAATTACCGCCTGTGATACTTGAAAGAAGCGGCGTTTTGTCGGACACATTTTACAGGACAATAGTTAATGGCGAAATAACCCAAAGAGCTGATTGTCGACGTGCTCAGCAAAGAAGAAGACTCGTAACGACACGTTACACAACGACAATCGATCAAAACGACAATTGATCGACGAGGAAATTGGTCCGTCATGGACAAAACGCCGAACTCGCGTCATCACAGCCGCGAAAAACCAACAAATCAACAAAGAACAAAAAGAAAAATAGAGAGAAAAGAAAGTTACCGTCACCAACATCGTCAATTCACACATATAACGCAGGTACACACTTTCTAACATCTTACGCAGGGAAGGTGATGCTGCCGCCCAAACTTTGGTATGCTTCTTTTTCCAACAACGCCCACACACACACCTACCCATCCCCAAACATCCACTCCACACACACGCACGCGCGCGCGCGCACACACACACACACACACACATACACACAAACACACACTCACGCACGAACACACACACACACACACCCACACACACACTCACGCACGAACACACACACACACACACACACAAACAAACAAACAAACACTCACACACACACACACACACACACACACACACACACACACACACACACACACAGAGGAAAGAGAGAGACAGACAGACAGACATGAGACGTACAGACCAACAGACATGGAAAGACAGACCACGAATATGCGAATGTTCTTCGTCTCTTTCGTGCGTGTTATTGATAACAATACACGTGGACCCCGACTGAACGTGTGTGTGTAAGTGAGTGTATGTGTACTCTGGAGCGTGTGTGTGTCCACCAGCCATGTCGTGCAGCTCCTGTCTGTCAGGGCCCTCTATGAAAGAGAGACAGACAGAAAGACATAGGCAGAGACAAAGAGACACAGAGAGACAGACGGACACACAGACAGAGACAGGGACAGATAGAGACAGAGACAGATGCGTAAAAACTTGTCATGAACGCAACAAAGCCATTCGTCAGGCTGACAGGGAAACCCAAAAATATTATAT
>NC_134897.1:38707631-38710131 GCF_041734735.1 Babylonia areolata
GCCACTTCTTAGTAACACAAGTCACGCCACATCATAGTAACACCCACATTTTAGTTAACAACTGTCAGGGTCACATCTGCGTGGTTTGTCCCGAACTAATACACGTGAGTCAAAGAAGTACAGGTCAACAGTGAATTGTCTGCATTCTAGAAGGGGGCTCAGTCACTCCATCTGTGCCCATAAAGAGCATGACTTTTCCCGTTCAGGACAAGGATCACGCTAAGGTCTCAGTTAACAATCGTCTCACGCTAAGTTCTTGATCAACAATCATCTCACGCTAAGTTCTTAATTAACAACCGTCTCACGCTAAGTTCTTAACTAAGAATCGTCTCACGCCAAGTTCTTAACTAACAATCGTCTCACGCTAAGTTCTCACGCTAAGTTCTTAATTAACAATCGTCTCACGCTAAGTTCTTAATTAACAACCGTCTCACGCTAAGTTCTTAACTAAGAATCGTCTCACGCCAAGTTCTTAACTAACAATCGTCTCACGCTAAGTTCTCACGCTAAGTTCTTAATTAACAATCGTCTCACGCTCAGTTCTTAATTAACAATCGTCTCACGCTAAGTTCCTGATCAACAATCGTCTCACGCTAAGTTCTTGATTAACAATCGTCTCACGCTAAGTTCTTAATTAACAATCGTCTCACGCTAAGTTCCTGATCAACAATCGTCTCACGCTAAGTTCCTGATCAACAATCGTCTCACGCTAAGTTCTTGATTAACAACCGCGTCACGTTCTGTGTCCGTTTGTGCCAGTCGTCGCGTTAAAGACTCAACAGATTCCCTTCCCCTTCCCCCTCCCCCCCTTCCCCCCTGTTCCGTTCAAAGTGAATTGTCAGTGTCTATTTTCGATCATCCGACGTGCTGTCCCCCGTTTCCATCTCGTTTGAGCATTTCCGCTTCCTTTAATTCCCGTTATCGGATTTTCTGGCACGAGGTACTGTCCGTCTTGTGCAGTTTTGGGAAGAAACGTTCACAACGGACGCGATAGCCGAGGGTATCGGAGCGACGGACTGTCGATCTTGAGGGTACTGGGTTCGAATTCCGGTAGCGTGATGCGATCAGTTTTTATTTCCTGATCTCCTAGGTCATATAAATGCAGACCTGCTATGGCCTCAAACAGCTTTGGATATTTGTACACATAGCCGATTTCGCGCTTTCAGTGTCCCAATGGTTTATGTACGCGTCTGGTGTGTTATACATTAACATACCTCATACGCCCATGAACATAGGAAAAATGGAGAGAAACAGAGAGACAGAGAGAGAAGGAGAGAGAGACACACAGACACACAGAGACGGAGACAGAGACAGAGAGAGAGAGAGAGATGAAGACAGACAGACAGACAGACAGACAGACGGACAGACGGACGGACAGACAGACACACAGAGACAGAAAAGTATGGATATTGGGCATCATTCTGTCAGCAGAACCAGAACTGAAATACGGCCTGGCACACACACACACACACACACACACACACACACACACACACACACACACACACACACACACACACACACAATGCTGTTATTCACCCCCTCCTGTTCATTTCAGAAAATGTGATATTGATATCACACTAAAGGAAGAAATAAAAACGTAAAAAAAATTATGAAAATTATTATTTTGTGTCAAGCCAGCTGTTTTCTCTCTTTCTTTCTTTTTCTCTATCTTAGTGTGTGTGTGTGTGTGTGTGTGTGTGTGTGTGTGTGTGTGTGTGTGTGTGTGTGTGTGTGTGTGTGTGTGTGTGTGTGCTCCCTCCCTTATCCATATTGTTCATTATAATATTCCGGCCTGTTTCATCGTAACCTCCCTGACCTTCCATCGATTCTGAAGTATGACATCAGAGCTGACTTCTCTATGGAGCCTGTCTGTCTGGAAATCAGTTGACCAACGATCTGGGTGTCTCCACCACCACATTGTGCACCCCCATTGTCTCCGACATTGCACCCTTCACCCCTACCCCCCAATACAATAAAATAAGATCAAACACCTCAGTCTCACAGTCACCGTCAGATCTACGTCGATCGCCTTGTCAGAGTCTTATATCGACAGCCTGTCCCTATCCTGAGATCGTTTGTCCAGAAGAATAGGCCAACACTGATCTGTTTAACTTTTGCGTGATGCGTGCATTCCGTCTGTGCCAACAACAAGACGCTCATTCAATATTAGGACAATTGTCAAGTTAAGGCTCGAACAAATGGCCTCACGCCATTTTCCCATTAAGGCCAGCGTTCCGTTACGATCATTACACTTCCTTCAGTTTTTTGTTCGCCCTCCCACTTGTTCTTCCCAAAATGAAATTCCAGCGACTGCCGACTTGCCGCCACCATTTCCGTCTCATTCATGTACTTCCGCTTCCTTGTCTTCCCGTTATCTGGTTTCCTGCCACGAGGTGTTGTGTGCTCTGTGCTGACTGAGGAGAAACGTTCACCTGTCGAGTGGTTTACAGGTTGGACATTAAAACGTGAAGGTCCTGGGTTCGAATTACGGTAGTAG
>NC_134897.1:38715131-38717631 GCF_041734735.1 Babylonia areolata
GCACACACACAAACTCACACGCACGCACACACACACACACACACACACACACACACACACACACACACACACACACGTGAAGAAGCCAAAATTTGCATGAAGAAGCCAAAATCCAGCTCTAAAAAGCAATCCATCAAGCATGTCATATGATTGAGGGCTGAAGGTGGGTGGTAGCAGGGAGAGTGAGGAGAACCAACAACACTGTGTATTTTAATTTCCTTTTTTTTCCGAAAGAATCCACCCTTTAAATGAAAGCAACCTAATTAAACATTCTTATTGCAAGCTTTTTTCTCGATCTTAACAAATTTACTTCTTTTAAACAAAACACAGCAATATGATAATTGCTCTTTTGTCTGAACAATAACTTAATTTCTGATGAGTAAATACACACACACACACACAAACCCCCCCCCCCCCAAAAAAAAAAAAAAAACACCTGGTTTTTCATATATGTATTCTCTCTTAAAAAAAAAATTTACGCATTTTCGACTAACATATGAATACTAGTTGTATGGACATTAATATCATTTTGTGCACACACACGGAGACAGACATATGAAGACAGAAATACGCGTGCAACTTTATTTGGATATTTATTGTCTGTAAATGAATGATTTGTGGTCTCCAACACGAACCGGAGACTATATTGTGGTTTTGTTTATAACTTACTATGTTGATCAATCGGTACAAGTAAAGCATGACCGTTGTTCATTTCTTTTTTACACACACACACACACACACACACACACACACACACACACACACACACACACACAGATATATATATATATATATATATATATATATATATATATATATATATATATTCTAGTACGCCTAGCCTACAGTAAATATTTATTTCATTTTACTATCAGGGAAAATCAGCAATTTTCTTTGACCGAAAAGCTGACAGCGTTTTAATTCTTTGTCAAGATGAAACTGATTCGGTCTGATTTGTTGCATGTACGTGATGCCAACAGGACTGCAAAGACATCAACAATCAGATTATCTTCAGCGAATTTTCCTTAAAGAAATTATCCAAAAACAAACAGTCTGAAGGAAAGGGCCAGCACGTATTGATCTATGGCACTACTGAGAAATAGCCATCCCCTTCTCAGTCAATCAATCAATCAATCAATCAGTCAGTCAGTCAGTCAGTCAGTCTGTCTGTCTGTCTGTCTGTCTCTCCCTCCCTCCCCCTCTCTCTCTCTCTCTCTCTCTCTCTCTCTCTCTGTGTCTCTCCGTTGCACTATCCACGTACACCTATATTTTCGAATCTTAAATTTTTCACGAGGACTCAAACTTAGAGGGAGCATTGCTGTTCACACACACAACCCCTCCGCCTAATAACGCTTATAGTGAGTAGACGTTAAACGTAAGATCTCACCCCCACCCCACCCACCCACCAAAAATCTCTCTCTTTCCTCCACCCCTTCTCCCTCTCTCTCTCTCCCTCTCTCTCTCTCCATCCTTTGCAGTCAGGTTTCCGACATCGTCACTCATGTCAAACAGCGTTAGTCCATCTGTGTTATTCATGGTTGTCTGGCATCAACCGCAGTGAAATCATAGGCGCTGTTTTTCTTGACTTACAGAAAGCTTTTGATCTCGTTGACCACGAAATATTACTCACAAAACTGTCATTGTATCTCAGAGACCCCACTACGCTGTCCTTTTTCGAATCATTCCTTACCGACAGAACACAACATGTGTTCACCAATGGTAGATTCTCTTCTACGGGAGCAATAAAAAATGGAGTTCCTCAAGGATCAGTTTTAGGGCCACTTCTATTCTGCATATTTATCAATGATCTTCCTTTGTCTTTATCAGACTCCAGAATCTCGTGTGCCCTTTTTGCAGATGACACTTCCCTTCATTCCAGTGCTGCCAACGTTGCCTCAGTTCAGAATTCTCTTCAAACGGGCTTAAATGATGTTTCTAAATGGTGCAAATCCAACTGTATGACACTTCATCCCCAAAAAACAAAGAGTATGATTATCACGTCAAGACAAAAGCACCAAGAAAATCCCCTTGTTCTCACCCTGAATGTCGATGATACCTCCATAGATCAAGTTCGCGAGCACCGCGTCTTGGGAGTCATAATTGATGAAGAACTGAAATGGCAAGCTCACATTGATTCTGTCTGTAAAAGGTTGGCACGCAGTCTGTTCTTACTCAATCAGCTCAGACCTTACATAAACAGTGAAGCTCGCAAAATGTTCTTTCACGCTCACTGTCTTTCTCACGTCAACTATGCATCTGTTGTCTGGAGCTGTGCTGCAGATGTTCATCTTAAGAAACTCAATTCTCTCCACAAGAGAGCAGCCAGATTAATTCTACCAGATCACTCACTGTCAACGTTAGAAAAGCAAGCCAGATTAAATATCCTTCCACTTCAAAACCAGCTAGAATTCAACAAAGCATTACTCATGTACAAAACACACAATAACTTAGCACCGCAATATCTCCAACACCTGCTCACACGAGCCTCATGCCGATACGG
>NC_134897.1:38722631-38725131 GCF_041734735.1 Babylonia areolata
TCGTCCTCCTCCTGCTCCTCCTCTTCCTCCTCCTGCTCCTCCTCGTCCTCCTCCTCCTCCTCCTCCTGCTCCTCCTCCTGCTCCTCGTCCTCCTCCTCCTCGTCCTCCTCCTGCTCCTCGTCCTCCTCCTCCTCTCCTCCTCCTCCTCCTCTTCCTCCTCCTCCTCCTCCTCCTCGTCCTCCTCCTGCTCCTCCTCCCACATCTCCTCAGCCTGCTGTTGCTGCTGCTGCAGGTGTTTGACGCCGTGGTGGTGGTGGTGTCGTTCACCATGGACATCACCTTCATCATCGTGCCAGTCAGCCAGGCCACCCAGGACTATGCCGGCCTCCTCGTGCTGCTGCGGCTGTGGAGGGTCACGCGCATCATCAATGGTAGGGTTACTTGTGATCGTGCACGTGCCTCGTGCCTTTGCACGTGGTTTTGTTTTGATGTTGTTGTTGTTTTTGTTGTGGTTGTGGAGGGTCACGCGTATCATCAATGGTATGGCTTGGGTTATGATCGTGCACGGATGCAACGCGTCTCCATGCTTGTGTTGTTGTTGTCGTTAATATTACGTTGATACTGGGTCAGTCGCACGACTTCACGTTCGACATGTCTTCTGCTTGTATTGGTACAATTATTGTGGAAGGTCAAACGCATATTCTGCCTGTTTTCTTGTTACTGTTGGTGGTGGTGGTGTTTTGTGTTGTTGTGGTGAGGGTATGGTGCTGTTATTGGTCTCGTTGTTGATGGCTGTGATAGTGGTGACGATGGTATTTTTTAATATTGTCTTGGTGGTATGGTGTGTTGTTGCTGTTGTTGTTGGTATATATTGTAGTTTCTGTTGTTGTAGTGGTGGTCTTGGTGTTGTTGTTGTTGCTGTGGTGGTGGTGGTGGTCGTGTTGTTGTTGTTGTTGTGGTGGTGGTGGTGGTCTTGGTGTTGTTGTTGTGGTGGTGGTGGTGGTGGTGTTGTGGTGGTGGTCTTCGTGTTGTTGTTGTTATTGTTGTTGTTGCGGTGGTGGTGGTCTTGGTGTTGGTGTTGTTGTGTTGTTGTTGTTGTGGCGTGTGGTTCTTGTGGCGATAGTGTTATTACTGTTGTGCTGATGTTGAAGTTTTGGCACTGTGTCGTTTTTTTGCGTTGGTGCAACTGTTGTTGATGTTGTTGTTCTGCTATTTTTGAGTTGCTGCATTGGTCAGTATGTAATAGGGCATATCTGAGTGTGCTATGTATGTAATTGTGAGACCCTCTGTCGCCCATACACACAAGTACTCGCTGTATGGATGACAGAAACTGAGTGATTATAGCACACCCTCTATAATTCAATACGAGGCAACAGGCTAGAAAGTTCTATTGAACGCGCTTTGTGACAGTCAGGTATTACAGAAATCGTAACTATCGTATTCAGTAATTCCTTTGACATCCTAAACCTACATCTGAGTATCACTGCCACACAAATACAAGTCACCAGCTCACGACCAACTGAACCTTTTGCAGTGAATTTCTAACAACACTTCTAATTTTCTTACCACATTTTTTTTTAAATCTGTCGACTTGGTTCTTGTCTGGCTCAACTTTGCAATCAACTACGACGGTTCCAATATTCCAGTACCTCTTACAGTACACTCCCACTCACTTTTTTTTCTTTTCCTCACGAATATTCCGTTCATGTGGCTGTGGCCGCGTCTCAAAATAGCATCGAAGGAAGACAACTCACTCTGTCTCTCACCCGCTCTACACGAATACCAGTTTTCAAATCAGTGGAAACCACAGACAGTTCGAGAGACAGAATTGAGAAGTGTCGAACAAGCCTCACCTTCGGAACATACTAGTAAAAGAAAAACATTTGAATGCAATTATCCAGACTGAAGAACATACTAGTAAAAGAAAAAAACATTTGAATGCAATTATCCAGACTGAGGAACAAACTAGTAAAAGAAAACATTTGAGTTCAATTATCCAGACTGAGGAACAAACTAGTAAAAGAAAAACATTTGAGTTCAATTATCCAAAGTCCAAGATAACCGAAATGCATGCGCTCTGATCAGCCAAACATAAAGACACTGTCGTCTGCTTCCAATGAGCACACGCCAATTCTCGCCGGCATTGCTTTTTATTGAATTAATCGGTATCTTTTATTCAGTTAATCGGTATAAATTTATCAGTATCAATTTTTTAATTCAATTAATCGGTATTAGTATAGATATTACCAACACAAATACTTATCTTTCACGTTGATTATTCTTAGTTCACACTGACAAATTTACCATACATAATCTCACTCACCTGTTGTTGAACCCTGCAACCAAATTTCATTGTGAACACGTACATCCTTCGTGACTTGCTGCACGACTTGCATATACAGGCGCATGCTATCGATACATAATTTGGTGTCAACATTTCCGATACATCCCTTTCCTTTTTGTCTGAATCAGAATTCCTTTAAAAAGAAACTGGTGGTGGGATAAAGAATAATAACAAAGAGACAGTGAAAAAAAAACCTGAATTACGAAGAAAAACTGT
>NC_134897.1:38730131-38745131 GCF_041734735.1 Babylonia areolata
TTCGATGATTATCTCACATATAGAATCCACAGACTCACATCAGAGTAACCTAAATCTCAGACAACTGAAAACACATGCATAATGTTAAAATATTCACTGAAATTGTCCGTGAAAACCGAATATTCAGACAAAGAACTTAGTGTATTCGGAAGAATACTACTTTGAATACATTTAGATGTATTTACATGTATTAATCGAAAACTGACATGTTATACAGAAAACGAAAAGAAAACAAACAAAAAAAAAACGAAAGAAAACAGAAGGGGAAAAAAAAGGGGGGGGGTGGCCAATGGGGAGGGCGTGTGAAAGCACCGGGAGAAAAAGGGAAGGGAAAGGGGAGGGAAGGAAGAGAGAGGGATACAACACGTTCTGGTGCTCCATGACCTGCATGCAACTGAGGCCCACCCCCCTTTTTATATGAAGAACACACATACGTCATTGAAAGGCAAAACGTACACTTTCTCATTTGAATCCTGCAGACACAACCGTATATAAAACGCTGGTAGCGAAAGCCACACAATAATTGATTTCATTTCTTTCGACATATTATCTGACTTTTTGACACAAACCGCTTCTCATAATCAATCCAAACCCAATCTTCTCGGGGTCCACAGAAGATCCCCAGCCCTACGCTACGGGTACGCCACTACGCCTCAGGGTGGACGTAGATCGGAAGGGGGTTCCAGCGGCCTACGCACCCCGCCCGTTGAGAGCCAGCAGCTGTTGAGTTTTGAGGAGCCGGTGTCCGAGGAGACTGAGGATTTGAGGGGCATCCGCGAGGTGGAGATAACCAGTCTGAACCCCCCTGTGGTGGGAGGGAAGCTGGTCACCAGTGAGCATCTGTCATGTGGGGTGGTCGTGATGTGGTGTGGTGTGGTGTGGTGTGGTGCTGGGTGTGTGGGGTTGTGTGGTGTGGTGTGGTGTGGTGTGATGTGGGGTGGTGTTGGGTGTGTGGTGTGGTGTGGTGTGATGTGGGGTGGTGTTGGGTGTGTGGTGTGGTGTGATGTGGGGTGGTGTGATGTGGGGTGGTGTTGGGTGTGTGGGGTGGGGTGTGTGGCGTGGTGTGGTGTGGGTGGTGTTGGGTGTGTGGGGTGGGGTGTGTGGTGTGGTGTGATGTGGGGTGGTGTTGGGTGTGTGGGGTGGGGTGTGTGGGGTGGTGTGGTGTAGTGTGGGGTGGTGTGATGTTGGGTGGTGTGGTGTGGGGGTGGGGTGGGGTGGTGTGATGTTGGGTGGGGTGGGGTGGGGTGGGTGGGGTGGGGTGGTGTTGTATAGTGTGGTGTTGTGCTGGGTGGTGTGATGTGATGTGGTGTGGTCTTGGGTGGTGGGTGTGGTGTGGTGTGGAGTGTGTCGGGTGGTGTGGGTGGCGTGGGGTGGTGTTGTGTTATTCTGGGTGGTCTGGGGTGTGGGGTGTGGTGTTGTGCTGGGTGGTGTGGTTTGGTGTGGTGTTGTGCTGGGTGGTGTGGTGTTGTGCTGGGTGGTGTGGTGTTGTGCGGGGTGGTGTGATGTTGGGTGGTGTGATGTGGTGTGGTGTTGTGTGGGATGGTGTGGTGTGGTGCTGGGTGTGTGGGGTGGTGTGGGGTGGTGTGGAGTGATGTAATGTGTGGTGTGATGTGGTGTGGTGTGGTGTGGTGTTGTGTGATGTGGCGTGGTGCATTGAGGGGCATCCGCGAGGTGGAGATAACCAGTCTGAACCCCCCTGTGGTGGGGGGGAAGCTGGTCACCAGTGAGCATCTGTGATGTGGGGTGGGGTGGTGTGGGGTGGGGTGGTGTTGTGCTGGGTGGTGTGGGTGGGGTGGTGTGGTGTCATGTGGTGTGGTGTGGTGTGGGGTGGGGTGGTGTGGGGTTGGGTGGGGTGGGGTGGTGTAGTGTGGGGTGGTGTGGTGTGGTGTGGTGTGATGTGGGGTGGGGTGGGGTGGGGTGGGGTGGGGTGATGTGGTGTGGTGTGGGGTGGTGTGGTGTGGTGTAGTGTGGTATGGTGTGATGTGGGGTGGTGTGGTGTGGGGTGGTGTAGTGTGGGGTGGGGTGGGGTGGTGTAGTGTGGTATGGTGTGATGTGGGGTGGTGTGGTGTGTTGTGGTGTAGTGTGGGGTGGTGTTGTGCTGGGTGGTGTGGTGTTGTGCTGGGTGGTGTGATGTGGTGTGGGGTGGTCGTGGGGTGGTGTGGGGTGGGTGGTCGTGGTGTGGTGTGGTCGTGGTGTGGTGTGATGTGGGGTGGTGTGGTGTGGTGTGATGTGGAGTGATGTAATGTGTGGTGTTGTGCGGGGTTCGTGTGGTGTGGTGTGGTGTGGTGTGGTATGGTGCTGGGTGGTGTGTGGTGTGATGTGGGGTGGGGTGGTGTTGGGTGGTGTGATGTGGTGTGATGTGGTGTGATGTGGTGTTGGGGTGTGTTGGGTGATGTGGGGTGGGGTGGTGTAATGTGGTGTGGTGTGGTGTGGTACTGGGTGGTGTCATGTGGGGTGGGGTGGGGTGGTGTTATGTGGTGCGGTGTGGTGATGGGTGGTGTGGTGTAGTGTGGGGTGGGGTGGTGTAATGTGGTGTGATGTAGTGGGGTGTGATGTGATGTGGTGTGATGTGGTGTAGTGTGATGTGGTGGTGTGTGGTATGGTATGGTATGGTATGGTATAATGTGGTGTGATGTGGTGTGGTGTGGTGTGATGTGACATGATGTGATGTGGTGTAGTGTGGTGTGGTGTGATATGATGTGATGTGGTGTGGTAAGGGGTGGTGTGGTGTGATGTGGTGTGATGTGGTGTGATTTGGTGTGATGTGATGTGGTGTGGTGTAGTGTGATGATGTGATGTGGTGTGGTGTGGTCTGGTGTGGTGTGGTGTGGTGTGATGATGTTATGTGGTGTGATGTGATGTGGAGTGGTGTGGAGAGGTGTGATGTGATGATGTGATGTGGTGTGATTTGGTGTGATGTGATGTGATGTGGTAAGGGGTGGTGTGGTGTGATATGGTGTGGTGTTAAGTGGTGTGGTGTGCTGTGCGGTGGTGTAATACAATGTGGTTTGCTGTGGTTTGACTTGTTATGGTGTGGTTTGGTGTGGTATGATTTGTTATGGTGTGGTGTGGTGTGGTGCGGGGTAGTGTGGTGTGGTGCACAGTGGTGTGTGGTGTGGTATACAGTGGTGTGGTGTGTGGTGGTAAGGTGTAGTGTGGTGTGATGTGGTGTGATTTGATGTGATGTGATGTGATGTGGTGCGATGTGATGTGATGGTATGTGGTGTGTTTGGTGTAATGTAGTGTGGTGTGGTGTTATGTGATGTGGCGTGGTGTAATGTGATGTAATGCGATGTGGGGTGGGGTGGAGTGTGGTGTTGGGTGCTGTGATGTGATGTGGTGTGATGTTTTTGTTTTTTTTGTTGTTGTTTTTTTGTTGTTGTTGCTTTTTTTGGGGGGGTCGGAACGGGGGTGGGGGGGAGGACAGGTATGGGAGGGAGATTTAAACATATAGAACTTGGTTGGTAAAAATTAAGAAATCTATCGATTCGAGATTAAAGAACAATTTTCACAACACATTTTTGTTTTTTGTAAGTGTTAGAAAAACGTTTTTGGTTTGTTTGTCAGTTGTTTGACAACAGTAAGACTACTTAATTACAGACTTGTGGTGACTTTAAATTAAAACACAGTTAATTTTTCTACTATTATAATGCACGTGTTTCTCACATCCCGTTTTCTTTTTTATATATGTACTTATGTCGCCTGTCTATGTGCTGACACTATGGAAATTCAAAAATGTTTTCAAAAAGGCGTTTCTTACATTGTGATAATAACAACAGTTGTTAACTGCAAAAGGCCGCTGATATTCCATCAAGAATGACATTTACAAAACAGATAATGTCTGTTAGACAACAATAGCACCGATTGACATTCTACTGATTTCAAATCGAAGCATACAATTCATAAGCACAGACACGAAATTAATTTCTATAAGACAACAACGTCAGCTGTTGCTTGACCACAATAACGCAAGTGTGTGTCGATGCCAGATTGTAGGTATCATGTACGCGCTTCTGTGTGTGTGTGTGTGTGTGTGTGTGTGTGTGTGTGTGTGCGTGTGTGCGTGCGTGCTTCAAGTAGAATAAATAAAGCTTGGAAACGAATTGAACTAAACAGAATTAAATCGATATGTTTCAGGTGTGTCATAAACGATCCTCAGAACGGTCCATCGTAAAGGAGCAGAATTTGGTTCAGTGAGAGTGGTCAGTCAGTTTGGCTCACTTTTCACTGACGCCAAGAACGTTACTAGGTGTGTGTGTGTGTGTGTGTGTGTGTGTGTGTGTGTGTGTCTGTGTGTGTGTTTGTGTGTGTGAGCGTGGGGAGCTGTTGTGATGTTTTCGCGTGCGCGTGTGTGTGAAGGTGAAAGTGTTGAGAGAAGGTGAGTGAGTGTGTGTGTGTGTGTGTGTGTGTGTGTGTGTTTGTGTGTGTATGTGCGTGCGTGCGGATGTGTATGTGTTGTGGTGAATGTATGAGAGGAGGGTATTTTGGGGTGAGCGCGCGATTGTGTGTGTGTGTGTGTGCCTGCGTGCGTGCGCGCGTGCGTGTGTGGGTGCCTGTGCCTGCGGTGTTGAGAGAGAGAGAGAGAGAGAGAGAGAGAGAATGCAAGCATTTTTTGAGATCTATAACGACCTTGAAAGATCACTTCGAGCAAAGGACAAGCCTGCTGCACAGTGCATTGTCCACTTCAGCGTAGACGGCAATCCGTGCGTCATTCGTCGATGCCAGTCAAACGCGTTGTCGTCATCAATGACGTCATACTCTAATGACGTCATATGTGTGACAAGGAAAGAAACAACACTGTTTTTTTCTCTTTCCCCAGCGAGGATGTCAATCGACAACATGTGTTCGTTACCGTTTTGGGTTTTGCGGCAGCGTAAATTGTCGTTGGGAGCTGCAGTGTTATGGAGAATTGTTTTTGTCAAAACTGTGATTTTGTCAAAACGGTGATTTTTTTGTTTGTTTGTTTTTTGTTGTTTTTTTTGTTTTTGGTTTTTTGACGAGAACGATTGTGGTTTTGTGGATGTACTGGGCTGTGAATTTGACTCAGAGAACATGACACGTGAAACAGCCACCGCAGCTCTGCAGGAAATATTATTCGGAGTTGTGTGCGGAAGGATATATTTGTTACGATGTGGGAGGGATTCTGTGCCGTTTTCAGGCGGAATCGTACGCCGTTTCTGTTGGACATCAACATAAACAGTTCCTTGAGGTAAATCTGAATCTACAGATTTTTTTTTTTTTTTTCTTGTGGTCTTTTTGTGTGATTAATTAAGCGGATTAGATGCTATCGCAGTCCATAGTGCTCAATATGTGCGTGTTCTGGCATTATCATTCTAGATTTGTTTTCGAAAAGTATCAGCTGATTTGGCAGTCTTGCACTGCATGAATCAGTTTATTTTGAAGCCACAGTACGTGTGTTTGTAGTAGTGTGTGGTTTGGGCCATTTTGGGGTCGAATCAACTGCTTCGTTAGAGAAGTCAGGGTGATATTGTATTGGTTTTGAACTCATAGCCAGATACATGTATTTTGGATTTTGTATTGTGTGATATGTTTAAACTCACTGTGGTGACATACTTGGATGCTGGTATTCTCTCCCTTTGTGTCTTTTTATTTCCGTCTGTCTTTCTGTCTCTCTGTCGGCCTATATATATGTATCTATATGTGTATATATATATATATATATATATATATATATATATATATATAATATCACATACTCACCACATACGCGGGCGCGCACGAACACAGGCACGCACACATGCATGCACTCACGCCCGCTTAAGCACGTGTACACATCACTTGTTTCTTGCGTGAAACTAGAAATTCTTTACTATTTTCTATGAGTACAGTGGTAACGTTAGGTCAACAATATAACATTGGGCATACTCGAAACAGGGGCGGTTTTCTTTCCCCAGTAAGACCCCCTCCTCTTCCGCCCCCCACCTCCTTACACACACACACACACACACACACACTCATTCTGTGATAATCATTCACGATACATAATTGTAGTGTTTTTTTTCTTCTGCTTATGTCTACAACTGACATGGGCCAACTTTAATATGCTTTGTTATATCATCTGGTGATGGAGTGAAACTGGTAGCAGTTGGAAGGCTTTGTCGCCTTCTCTGTATTTATTGTATTTGGACCAATTTTCCTTTGAAAGATCACATGTCGTTTCTTTGTTTGGGTGTAGTATTATCCATTTCATGCGGAGTTTCTTTGGGGGTGGGGTGGGGGGGGGGGGGGGGTGTTTCGTGTGTTATACTTCAGTGTCTTGTTATCTGGAATCACAGTTCCTATTGATATCGTCAAGGGTATCATAAACAAATGGTATTTTGTACGAAATATCCCTTTCATAACACGTGCTAAAATTTACGACCAATACAATACAAACTGATTCCAGTGCCTTTTTTTTTTTTTTTTTTGCAATCTCCTTTCCCCCTGTATCTCCTTACTTTGTACCAGTTATAATGCTATCTCCAACAGAGAAATCCGCTTTAGAATCGAAATCCTACACACAGTGCCAGGCCAACAGTGGGATATAAAGACTACCCATTCCAGAAGCTGTTTAGAAAAATCTTACCTCAAACACAGAGTAAACTAGAAAAAATGTAGAGACTTTTTTTTTTTTTTTTTTTTTTTTTACATCAATCCCAAAAGAGTGTATATTTTCCACAATGATTTTACATAAACTAATTATAAACTAATATAAATCACCTTCAATGCCACTGGTAACACAGTAGAAAGTGGTGTTTCAATTCATAAAACATTATTCAAAACAATAAGCCTAAAACTGATAAAATGGTCTGACGATACACCACTCTAGATAAACTGTGTGAATTTTCGGCCTTCCAGAACTTGATCCCTTTTTACTGATGACGTCATCATTGACGTCTCCTATGCACGTACGTAATACGTATGTGGCAGTGAAGGGGTAAAGAATGCCCCCCACCCCTCTCCCCCTATGCCCACCCCCCGGAAAAAGATCGATAATTTGCTGGCCCTGAGCCTATTTTGTTCTGGTACAGAATTAATACCAAAGGTGACATACGATTCATTTCAAGGTGGGCAGTTACAAAATCATAGTCGTCCTTTAAAGATTTCAGTACCATCAGATAACAATGAAATATCTATGTATTTTCAGCGCGTTACCAGCTTGTAGCGCAACACGAGTTCTGCTAAATAAGGCACTCACAGAGTAAAGCAGAGAGAGTGATACAGATTATGTTTCAGGTGTGTCATAAACTATCCTCAGAAAGAGGTGGTGTGTGTGTGTGTGTGTGGTGCGTGTGTGTGTGCGTGTGTGTGTATGTGTGTGTGTGTGTGTGTGTGTGAACACAGTGTCAGGAGCATACGATCCTACACAGATAAACAAAAAAACCAGTTTCAAACACAAAACTTGCAGAATCTCAAAACCAAGCGGAGGTTGGAAACGACACAAGATGCCAACTTTCACTGTCTTTTGAAAGCACCACAGACGCACAATTGCCTTCCTAAATGCACCGTTACTGTCAGCCTTTTTTTTCCTCCAAAGGTTCTTGGCAATACATTTTGTACCATATATCAACATATTCATTGGCAATACCCCCCCAAAATGTACCATAATTCAAATATATGTGATGATACATTTTGTAAGCACATAACCAGACGAATATTTACTTCCCTGACACTGTCTAAAACGTCGCATCTTTTTTTTTCGTAAGCTGCCGAATTAATTCATATCCAAATACTAAATGAACCTCTTTGTTGTGTTCATTAACACAGTACTTGCACCGAAAATATATGAAATACTGACCTTGGAAAAGCAGATGACGTATGAATACTCTTATGCAGACAACAAAAAATCCACATAATTATTCGAAAGAGTATCAACGTAAAATATATGCAAATTCCACTCCATTTGCTCGATAATAACATAACTATTCCAGAATCAATCAGATTCGTTCACGCTTTAATCACACGCCAATGTGTAAATAAATCCAATATCATTTTCAACTTTTTTTTTTTTTAATTAGTCTTACTTCTCCCTGACTTGATAATAGACTAATCAACATGCTCTTGATATCAGTTTTGAGACTGAACTGTATTTCATCATGAATAGAGTATAGTCTGTATACATGTATTGTATGAGTAACACACGTTTAAGGTTGCTGATATGTGAAGAGCCAGCTGTTTTGGTTCTCTGTATGCTAATTCGTGACATGCTGTCAACGAAAGGCCCAGTGCATGTAACTATATTTGAAAACCTGTTTTAAGGCAATCAATCTTTGAAAACTTTCTTTCTCTTTCCTTTTTTTAAATGTTGCGTTTTATCTGTTACATAGCTAGACAGGTAATGTAATTGACTTCATCCCTCTTTGTCACTGTCTGCCCCCACCCCCACCACCCATCATTGTACCTTTTCTTTAGTCACTTGTCGTGTACTTTTCAACTCTGGTGATTTTGCGATTGCAATCGGTGCATTTTAATCATTTTTCAAGGCTATTCAGCTGCGTGAATAGGCCATGACTAAATAAAGCATCTGAGAACAAGCAAGAGAGGGAGAGACGGGGGGGGGGGGGGGGGGGGGGGGGACAAGCAAGGAAAGAGTGTCACTGTGCAATATTTCATATATTTTGACAGCTGTAAAAATATATATATATATCTTTTTGGAGCAGACAATATAATTATGTATTATGAAGAGAGAGAGAGTTATCGCTAGATTCAATCAAACATAAATTATAAGTGTAGTTTCTTCGTAGTTACTATGTCACATACAAAAGCGGTTTGATAAATTATGTATTTGCTTCGATGGGAGGGCGGGTTGGGGTGTAAAAGAGAGTACACACACACACACACACACACACACTGTGCATATATGTGTGTGTGTGTGAGAGAGAGAGAGAGAGACAGAGAGTGGGGGAGAATGGACAGTCGACAGTTATTTATGGGAGATAACCTGCATTTAGGAAAAAAAAAAACACACAAAAAACAACAACAAAACCACAAATAAGCAGGGCAAAGTTATTCTCGTCTCCTGATCTCTTCGCATATTGCTTGGGTTTGTAAAATGAATTCATAAGGTGAATTTCGATCACACACACACACACACACACTTCACCTCTTCCGCGCAGCAACTCGCGTGATGGCCTTCCATGCAGTTCAGTCCCTTTTGACACAAGGAAAGTAATCTTGAAACTCTGAAAGGTAAAAAAAAAAAAAATAAAATAAATGAACTAATAATAATAATCAAGCACCATTTCTTGGTTTCTGTCACTCCGCCGACGGTGACTGAAAATCTCGTTAGAGATGGCCACCGCCATTAACGGAACAAAAACAGATCAATAAATAAATTGATGAAAGAAAACAAACAAACAAACAAAAAAAAACAACAACTTTTTTCTTTGGTCTGTTCCTCTGGTGGTTTATGAGCAGCTCTCTTTCTATGTATCTATCTATTAAACTATTTGTTGTTGTTTTTCAGCAGCCTGTTTTACAGTCTGTTTGTTTGTTAATTAGTTAATCAGTTATCTCAACCAAAAGAAAACAAGATTTGTTATGTTGTTTTTCTTATCATATAATGTTGTACATGCGATGTGTTTTTTTTTTCCCCCTCAGTTACGGTTCTTTGGGGGAGAAAAAAGCCGTTGCATTTCTATACTGAGCTTTGCAGCCAGTTTCTTTATGAGACAAGTGGAAAAAATGCTGGTTAGTTTCATCACTGGATAACATTTCTAGCAATACAAAGGAATGGTGTTTGTACTTTTGGCGTTGTACAGTTTAGAGAGGCGAGAAATGGGAACTGATGGGATGGAGAGTAACTGTTAAACTGGGTTTCACCGGGCAAAAAAAAAAAAGAAAAAAAAAAGAAGAAAGCATAATGAGTGTATCAACACATCAGATAACATGTCATCTTTGTTTCTGTTTATTGTTTGTTTGTGTGATCTACGGGACCAGTTTATTTCCCCAAAATACATTTGAGGACAATACACATGGAGGAGTGATTTTAAACATCGTCAATTATATCCTGTAGAAAAAGTCGAGAGTTTTCAACTGATGTGAATATTTTTGAAAATGTTTATCTCGCTGACATCTTGTGCTGGAATAATGATTTTATGTACTTTTTTTTTTTTTTTTTTTGTTCACGTTACCCTGTTAATGACAAACCGTGAACGTCCGCGTAGCCTCACATGATTTATGGATGTCATGTTCAATTTTTAGGATAGTGATGACGATGAGGGTGGTGAAGATGATGGCTTGTATCGTCCTCAACTGCCTCAGCATTCTGTGTTGTATTCCCATTGTGGCTTCGCCCTTCTTTGTTACATCGCTGCGTTGTTCAGAGTTGGCCTTTTCCATTCTTCTTTGCCTCCTCGGCTCTTGCTTTCTGTCTGGTGCTGATTCTTGTTATACGGTCTGTGCTCTTCGTAATCACACACACACACACACACACACACACACACACACACACACACACACACACACACACACACACATTCATGCACATGCATACGCTCGCGCACATACACACACATCGACAGACGGACAGACACACACTCACACACCCATGCGTGCGCGAAAAGGAACGCACTTGTGAACTAACGGACGCACGCACGCACACACGAGCGCGCGCAGGCACGCACAAAAGCACGCGCGCAGGCGCGCACACGCACGTACACTCACACGTGCACACACACACACACGTGCATACACGCATGAAGCTCACCTGGGAAACTCACTTGCAGCACGTAACAGTAACGTGAAGTTAAAGCCTTCCTTTTCTTTCCCTCGCCCCGATATTTCATTTTCTTCTCAATCCATGTCATGGATTCAGGAGAGACAACACTGAGCCCCTTTTCAGAGTTCGTCGGGCACACCCCGCGCCACCCTTTCCTTGTCTGATGTCCCCTCACACGCCTTCCTTCCTTCCTTCCTTCCACCTTTCTCTTACCGGGTGTTCAGGCAGCTATACTCCGCCGTGCGGGGTTGACGCATGCCGTTTCCAGAATCCACCGAACCCTGACATGGATCACGGGATCTTGGACTCGTGCAGTTTTAATTTCTGCGGGCGTGATTCACACAAACCGGGGATTAGGGCAGTGGCAGTACTGCACGTATGTTTGACCAGGGAGAAAAAACAACAACAACAAAATCTCAACGTATTAAGCTATCACGAGCTCACGCGAATCGAAGAGGCCTTCACTGGTCATGGTGGTAGAACACTTGACTCTCACAAACCAATCGGCTTTGGCGCCTGCGGTAGAGTTCTTGTGAATGTCTTCAAGTTAATCTGTAATCGTTATTATTTGTAGTAGTATTATGATCACCATCATCATCATCATCAACATCATCATCATGTAGGCCTCGTTTTTTGTTTTGTTTTGTTTTCTTTTCTTTTGTTGTTGTTGTTGTTGTCACAACAGATTTCTCTGTGTGAAAATCCCGGTCCTTAATAAGCGAACTGAACCCTGAACCCTAGAATTCTAGTCGGTCCTTCGTTCACCAGATCATCACGCTTATTATTGCAGCTACTACTACAACTACCAATACTACTTCTGCTACTACTGCTGTTGCTGCTGCTGCTGCTACCACTACTACTGCTGCTTGCCATCTACTTTTACTACTGCTACCACCACAACTATGACTGTTACTACCATGACTGCTGCTACTGCTACTACTACTACTACTGCTACTGCTATTGCTGCTACTAGTCGTCAACAATAACAAACTGCTACCACTTCCACTACCACTGTTATTGTTGTTCTGTTTGTTGTTGCAGTTGCTGCCCTATTACTCTTCCTGCTACTGCTGTTGCAGAATATATATATCAATCGTTATGATCCGTGATTGGCACTGACATGTTTTGGGGCACTTGTTTGGCATTGACATGTTTTATGGCACTTGTTTGCAATGACTCACTCCACAGATTGAAAACTGTCTGCATCGTCATGTCAGCCATCCTCGTGTTTTCCTGGTCGTTTTCCTGCGCATGACACTTACAATGTTTTTAGGGACAGGTTTCATTTAAGGACACCCTCGGCGTCAGCGTCACATTCGATTCATAAATTCTTTAACATGGTACCATTGGGTGTGTTTTTTTTTGTTTTGTTTTGTTTTGTTTTGTGTGTGTGTGTGTGTGTGTGTGTGTGTGTTTGTTTCATGTCAGTTATTCTTATGCATGAATATGCATTCCGTTTTTAGAAGCGCTGTTTAGACGAGGTTTGTCTAATGTGTAAAACGTGACATGATGAATTGTATTTTGATTAAATCTAATTTCTTTAGAGTATTGTTTCCGATATTTTATTTAGTCAAGTCTGTACTGAACTGTGAGTTTGGATGGACTGATCTAGTCGCTACGGATTCGGGTACTTTTAGAACTGAGTGGGAAGTGTCAATAAACGTTTGATATAGCTGAGATCGCGACAACAATTGTCGGTTGCTGCCTTGTCTGACAGGTTTGTGCGCTTCTGTGTGTGTGTGTCTGTACAGTCTGTCTGTCTGTCAGTGTGCCTGCCTTTTTCTGCGTTTATCTCTTTCTTTTTCTTCATCTGTCTATCTGTCTGCTTACCTACCTACCTACCTACCGGTCTATATATCTATCAGTCTGCCCCCTCCCCACTCTCTGTCTATTAAAATGTCAGTCTATTTTTGTCTCCAAATTTCTATAAAGGTATAGGCCTATGTGCTAATCAATTTCGCCCCCGCACGCGCACCAACACACACACACACACACACACACACACACACACACACACACACACACACACACACGCAAACACACACGTATACAGACACACGCATGCATGCACACAAACACACACAAGGTCAATAGGTGCTGCAACAGTTGTGTGTGTGCGTGTAAGTGCGCGCATGGGCGTGAATGTTTGTGTGCGAGTGTATGTGTTTGTATGTGTGTATGCGAGCACGTGTACTCTCTTCCTCCCTCTCTCTCTCTCTCTCTCTGTCTCTATCTGTCTCTCTGTCTCTGTCTCTCTTTTTGTCTCTGTCTCTCACACACACACACACACACACACACACACACACACACACACACACACACACACACACACACAGCAGAGCAGCATTCGTGAACAACACAACGACACACTCATCAGTCACTGGATCATCGTACTCCAGTCACCTGACACAGCTGGTGGCCATGGCTGTGTCAGCTGAAAGGCACAGAGAAGGACATCATCATCATCATCAACATCAACATCCACAGCACCACCCACATGACACAGCAGTGGAGGGACACAGTGCAGTACCCCTCCACTGGAGGAACGACCCATCAGGAATCACCACACTCATGTTCACAGTTTTACATAGGGTAAACACGACCATTTCCAAATGAATTACGGGGCTCGGGGAAAGCTCACTCTGTCATGGATGCGTCCTTAAGCTCTTCCTACTTTTTTTTTTTTCAAATAGTGTGTGTGAAAAAAGGAACAATCTATAGTTTTTTTGTAGGGGTCGGGATGGGGGTGGGGTAGGAGGGGGGAGGGGAGATTGTGTGTGTGTGGGGAGGGGTGGGGTGGGGGCTGTGCATGTATGCGCGTGTGCGTGCGTGTGTGTGGGATGGGGGGGAGGGGGGGGCAGGGTATCAGCATGTGCGCGTGTACAATTGTACATGTATACACGTATGTTTGTTGTTGTTTTGTTTTTCCTCTCAGTTACATACTTATGTTTATGTATCTAGATTTTGTTTTGGAAGGACTACCCTAACGCACACACGCATTCGCACGCACAGACGTACAGGCATGAGAAATTATTGAATGTGAGACGGAGAAACATGGAAAGAGGAACGAGAGTCAGATAGATACACAGGCAGACAGACAGATACATAAATGCAAACATACATACATACATACATACATACAAACATAGTATATAGACTGTAAGATAGATCGCATGAAGAGGGCATAAAATGCGACAATGGCTTTGAACAAATATGGTTATTTGGTTTAAACAGTATTTTATTTGGAACATGTCACAATACAATACAGATATCGATGAACAGGACAACAAGAGAATCTTATATAAAGTCCTGTCCTGATACATGTACATACTGAATTTGTGACGGATGTCATCATAACTAGAAGTCAAGACGTGATCATATATGATAATGGTTATTTGGTTGTGAGAGATGAAGGATATTGGGCTACTGCTACTACTACTACTACTACACACACACACACACACACACACACACACACACACACACACACACACACACACACACACGTTGCATCACGTATTATCACCGGTATGTATTTCAGTTGAATTTTTGTAGTGACACACCAGGCATATTTTGTCGCCAGTGACAATTTGCGCCGAAATGCGACAATATACGCCGTGAGGGTCGGCACATATTGTTGCCGGGGACAACATATGCCGAGCGACATCATTTGTCGCAACTGACACTCCGCCACATTCTCTCTCTTCTATCTTACCCCCCACCCCCAACCCCCAGTGCGCTTTCCCTCTCCTCCCTCACCATCCACCTCTCTCTCCTCCCTCATCCCTCTCTTGTACTTAATTTGTTTTCTGTGTTGTGATATAAGGCGATGAAACTGAGAGAAACTGCTACTTCGTGAAAAGAATAGTATGTATGATTTATTGCCTGTTCATGTTTATTTGCTTAAGTTGTGTTCTATCCTTGAGTTGTATCATGTATTAAGTACACATCTTCACTTGGGCCTGAGGATAGAATGTTGTATAAAACATTCCGATTTCCAATCCTCCTTCCGTTCCCCTCTCTCTCTCTCCGACCATCACGGGCTTCCCACACCCCAGAATGACATAGTCACAATGGACATGGAAGGAGCGACCAATGATATGACGCCCTGGTCAACATGAAACACACCATAACTGGCTGACCGACACGCGGGGACGTAATCGACAATAACAACCAGATAGCAAACACAGGGGGCACATGTAATTGATCTGACATCTTGAATGGTTTTCGCGTAGTGTCTCTCGAGGTCAGACCTATTACTATATCCCGCTACGAGGGGA
>NC_134897.1:38750131-38770131 GCF_041734735.1 Babylonia areolata
AGGTCTAGTGGAGGGGGAGAAAATATCAGCGGCTGAGCTGTGATTCGAACCAGCGCGCTCAGATTCTCTCGCTTTCTAGGCGGACGCGTTACCTCTAGGCCATCTCTCCACTTAGTAGAATTACATGAGACGTTTCAACCACTTTTTCCCTGAAATTTCGCGTTAAGTGTCGGCAAAGAACCGAGCACCAGTGGAGGGCATTATGGTAGTGATCCGGCTCAGTATCCAGCAGCTGGGAATTTTGAAAGGAATGTTCACTGCTAGTAAGTAAACCTGACGAACAGTAGTAACAGGTTGCGTGAAATCTCCATGAAATTTGGATGGGTTTCCGTGAGACTTTTATGGAATGAGAAACCATGAGATATCGGTTTTCTATTAGGGTGGTTGTAAAATGATTTTCCTGGATCAGGTTTCAGAACGTTGTTTTTTTTGTTGTTGTTGTTGGTGTTGTTGTTGCTGTTGTTGTTTTTTGTTTGTTTGTTTGTTTTTTGTTGTTTTTTTGTATTTTTAAATTAAAAAAAAAATTCTTTCTTTTTTAAGATTGAAAAAAAATAATGAGCTAACACTTTATTCTCGGGATAACAGGAGCAAATTCGCAAGACAGGACAAGACAAGACAAAACAAGAATTTTTTTCCAGAAAACTAAACAGGATGTCATCAAAACACAAAAGAAACCAGTTTTCAACAGCAAACATGAAAGTGGCAAAAATACAAATTACACACACACACACACACACACACACACACACACACACACACACACACACAAATTCTGCTTGAAGTAAACGAACACTACTCGATATAAACCAGTATAACTTGATACAAACTAAAACTGCCTGATCTACACACAACTAATTCTACTTGACGAAAACGAACACTACTGGATAAAAGCCAATATCATCTGATATATAATTCATAAACTAATACTATCTGATTCACACTACTATATATATATATATATATATATATCTGTCTGCCTCTTGTATAAGTGTCTCGGTCTACGGTAAACGTTTCTTTGTAACACGTGCACAGCGACACATTGACACTGCAGTGTCGTCGAACTGTGGCCCAGTAGTTAGGCTGCAAACCTTTCCACGCGGTGGACCATCCAAGCATCCTTGTGTCTCCATGCACAGACCATGGACCTGCCTCGCGCTTTCCACTGACCGTGACCGGGCAGCGGCGGGCAGTGACAGGGTCAGGCTCAGCCCCTATATCGATGTGTATCGATCCTGTGATGACTGACCGCGTCCACTTACCGGGCCAGAGACCTGAATTCTCAACTTGACCTCCTTTGGGCACTGATTAGGGACTGGTGTTGTTGATAATAATAAGCGGCAAATCAGGACCTGGCCTTTAAGAAGCCACTCCCTCACCCCTTCCCCCCTTCCCCCGCCCGGTAATCATTGATGAGTGCTGACGATCGAAAGATGATGGTATCAATATCAGTCGACATGTTCCCGCTGATAAGGCTCTTTCAATTGTCTTTGTGAGCCAAACCACTTCTGGTCTACGGTTATCTTTAAAAGCTGATAATGACCATTGTGCGTGTTGCGTTGAGTGGAGTTCGTGTCTCCAACGTGTCTCTATTAGTTGTCAATACCCATGACCGGTCCCAAAACCAAAAGCTCGCGTGAAACGATAAACTGAGGTCCAGTGTGCAGCGTGCATTTAGCACAGGTGAAAGAACCGTCGGCAACATGACGGCTCCAAATTCTATTGAAAGTCCCCTTTGGTTGGTAAGTAAATCTGTGTGTGTGTGTGTGTGTGTGTGTGTGTGTCACACACAGACACGCACACTGTCTGACAGACAGACAGACAGACAGACACATACACACACACACAAAACAAAACAAACAAAAAAACTAAAAAAAACGGGGGTAAGGTGACGGAAATGGTGGACAGTGCATTATCTTCCCGGAGAAAGCTGCCCAAACTCTGCGCAGAGAAGTCTGTTGTGACCAGATGGTAACTGTATATACAGACAGCAAAATGGCCAGGCGATGACCTAACAGGGCAAAGCTTGTTCGTCTTTTCAGCTGTACTTGTGTGCTCGCACACACAGAGACACAGACACAGACACAGACACGGACAGACAAACACACACACACACACACACACACACACACACACACACACACACACACACACAAAGAGACATAGACACACACACACAAACACAGACACACACAGACACGCGCACGCATTATTTTGACAAAAACTCCTATTCATTTGTTTTGTCCAATCTACAGAAAAAAGTTCAATGTCATTTTTTTAAAAGTGTGGGCTGCCAGTTCACAAAGACATGGTTTTGCAGAGCTGTATGAATTGTGTAATCCAAAACCCACCCCTCCCCGTCTCTCTCTCACCATCACCACACGACCTCAACTCCCTCCCCCGCCCCCCAACACACACACACACACACACACACACACACACACAACTAACCCCAAGATTGGAGCACACAACCTTAACATTTAATGATTCCACAAAAAAAAAAAAAAATAAAAAAAACTGTACAAAACGACCCTCTGCCACACACACCTTCACCAATGCTGCCCCACCCACTACCCCGCCTCACCCTCCTCCAACTCCAACCAAACTTCGACCAATCCAGATTTTGATCACACAGATACACATCAGACCCCACCCCTCTCACCCAAGAGCCCGCCCCCCCCCCCAGCCCCACCTCCGCCCCCCCACATCCTCCCCCTACTGTCCACCACACTCCTAATCTCTACTGACCGCCCAGCGACCTTGACTGCCAAGGCCTTCAGCTGCGTGCCATCATCATATAAGGATCAGCCTGTTAGTGACGGTATCAGCTTCGTTAGTGTCACAGTTGGTCAGCATTTGACAACCCGTGGTACTGGTGCTACGTTCATACTTTGTTGTTTCTTTGACTCAAGTCATTGGAAAGAAACTGTGAGGTCATCCCGCCTTTTAGTTTGTGAATGTTTTAATCAGGTTTATGGCTGCTCAAAGCGTAGAACAGAACTGACTTAAAGGCACTTCTCATAGACGCACATTCGATTATTGATTACCGCTGTCGATGTAAAAGAAGAAGAACAAACATCGAAAAGAACTGATGACTTTGTGACGTGAACAAGGTTCCTGTTGTGCCTGCGGTGTCTGTTTGGTGACAAAAAAAAAAAAAAAAACATTCGAAAGTAGGAAAGAAGAAGACAGGAAGTGGTGAAGTTAATAAAGCAAAGGAAGAAAGAAAAAAAAGAGAGAAAAGGGAAAAAAAAAAGGGAAGATAGAAAGAAAGAAAGAAAGAAAAAGCTTATTGGAATTTGTGCACACGTCAACCAAAAGTGGAGTTTCATTTACAGGTCTAGGGTCGTTGCCAGACCTCGCACGGTGATTGTAAGGAATCAGACAAAAGATTGTCGTCAATCTATATTTCAATCAGGACCCTGAAGGGCTGATCGTACGATCTGACTCATGAAGCCTGCAGCGACGACAATGAAACGACTCAGAGCAGAAACTGTGATATTCCTTGCTCTTTTCTTCATATACGGTGAGTGGATTGTGCTCCTGTTATATACATTTCTTTTTTCTTTCAATTCATTTTTTTTTCTTTTTAATATTTATATGTGATTACTTTCGGTTTTTCTTTCTTTCTTACATTCTCTTACTCCTTTCTGGTTGTCTACCTTTCAGTTTTCTTTGGTATTTCTCTCTCTCTCTCTCTCTCTCTCTCTCTCTCTCTCTCTCTCTCTCTTACTTACATTGTCTTCTTTCCTTTCTATTTTCCTTCTTTTCGTCATTTTATTTATTTCATTTTAGTTTAGTTTTATTATTATTATTAGTTTCTTTTAATTTGATTTTAATTTTTTTTTCTCTCTCGCATCTGTCTTTCTTTTAATCGTTTGATTGCTTATTTTATTATTTCAATCTTTCTTTCTTTCTTTCTTTCTGGCTGTCACATGTCTGTCTATCTCTGTCTCCTCCTGTCTTCACTTCACTCCCTCCTTTCTGTTCCCCCTGCACCCTTCCCCTCCCCTTCCCTTCACCGTTTTATTATTTATCTTTTTTTTTTAACTTTTTTTTCTTTCTTTCTTTCCGTTCGCGAACTTTTCTTTTCGGAGGACGAGAAAGGTAGAGATGGAGATATATATATATATATATATATATATATATATATATATATATATATATATATATATCAGGCCTCCTTCGGTCATGGCTGACCATGGATAGCGTATATCCGACCTAATGTCTAATTGGGCTGCCTGCTTGGACCAAGCAGCGTCGCCTGTGACTGTAGAGACCGATGCGAGAGAGACAGTCTCTGTCGCAGTGGTCACATGTGTAAGCTGATGCTGAGAGAGAGAGCGCTCACGTGCGTGAACGAGAGCGTGAGAGTGTTTGCGTTAATTGCATTCTATGGCGTGTTTTTTGTTTTTGTTTTGGTTTTGGTTTTGTTTGTTTGTTTTTTTAACCCATTTATTTCACCCCCTCAGGCACAACAGTGGACTCGGCAGCGGTACCCACCCCATCAAGACCGCCATCGTCCCTATCTACGTCACCGGCAAGCTTAACGCTTTCGTCATCATCCACGTCATCAAAGACGTCATCGATAGCGTCATCGTCATCATCATCGTCATCGTCATCATCATTGTCACCGTCATCGTCATCACCTGAGCCATCCGCGTCGTGCGACTTCGAAGCTGGCGGCCTGTGCGGATGGAGTCCAGATCCACAGTCCGGGTACACCTTCAGGAGACATCAGGGTCCCACACCAGACCGGACCTCCGGCCCTGGGTCCGATCACACCTTGAAGGGTGGGTCTTCTTCGTCATCGTCCTCTATTGTGTCGTTGTTGTGGTGGTCATTGTTTTTGGTTAGCATGACGTGAGTCTTGTGAAAGAGTCCCATAAAAGGGTTTGATTGATGTTTAGAATGGATAAGACAGAGGGAGAGGGGGAGGGAGAGAGCAGGGAGAGAGGGGAAGAGAGACAGACAGACAGAGAAACAACGAGAGAGACAGGCAGACAGACAGACAGACAGACAGAGAAACAACGAGAGAGAGAGAGACAAAGACAGAGACAGAGAGTGTGAGAGAGAGAAATTTTCACCATCATCACGATAGTCTTTTCTTAATTCCTTCTCTTTCATCCTTTCCCATTTATTTCTGTAGTTGTTTTGTTCATTTGTTCACCTTGAAAGTGTGTGTATGTGTGTGTGTGTGTGTGTGTGTGTGTGTGTGTGTGTGTGTGTGTGTGTGTGTGTGTGTGTGTGTGTGTGTGTGTGTGTGTGTGTGTGTGTGTGTGTGTGTGTGTGTGTGTGTGCAGGTGTCAGAGGAGACGCAGCGGACAGAGGTCACTACGTGTTCTCCTCAGGGTGGGACGCCTCAGGGCCTGACCAGACTGCCAGACTCCTCAGCCCTCCACTGGCCGTCCTTCACCCCTCTGACCTGTCCTTCTGGTGAGGGAGATGACGATGATGACGTCATCATCATCATCATCATCATCATCATCATCATCACCACCACCACCACCACCACCATCATCATCATCATCATCACTACCACCACCACCACCACCACCACCACCATCATCATCATCATCACTACCACCACCACCACCACCACCACTATAATCATCATCATCATCATCATCATCATCACCCACCACCACCACCACCATCATCATCATCATCACCACCACCACTACCACACCACCACTACCATCATCATCACCACCACCACCACTACCACCATCATCATCACCACCACCACCACCATCACCATCATCATCATCATCACCACCACCACCATCATCATCATCATCATCACCACCACCACCACCACTACCACCATCATCATCTTTATCATCACCACCATCACCACCACCACCACCACCGCCACTATCATCATCATCATCATCATCGTCGTCGTCATTATTACCACCATCATCATCGTTACTACCATCATCAACATTAACAGCATCACTTGTGATCACCGTCGTCATTATCGTCACCGACACCAGCCACAAAACTGATGATCATGATGGTAATAGAAGTAGCAGTGGTGATGGCGATGTTGATGGTGATGATAATGTTTATGGAGTTTGATGCTACTGTTGAAAAAAAAAACCCAAAAAAAAACCTACAATGACGCATTTAACAACTGTATAAATTTGAAAACAGTATTGTCGTTCTTACTTCATCTTGTATCTATATCCATACCTATCTGTCTGTCTTGTCTGTCAGCAAAACATATTTCGCTTTCCCTGAAGTGGAAAGATACCTTTCAATCAAGAAAGTACATACTTACCAGCCGATAACATTGTTGTTTTGTCACATCATTGGTGCCTGTACTGCAAAACCAACCACTTGAAATGTACGCAAATGTTAACAACAAAAACACGCAGACACAGACAGACACACATACGCACACAAATGCACAGACACACACACGCACGCACGCACACACACACACACACACACACACACACAGGTACAAACACACTGGCACAAACTCAATGTTATGCACACAAACAGTGCAATCCGGTAACCTCTTGAAGGTACTTTCAGTAGTCGTATATTGCTGACAACCACGACAGGCGAAGCTCAAGAAAAGACGATTTCCCGCACACAGACAGCCTCTACATCATTTGATTAACCCCTTTTAGTCCCATTGAGAATGACAAGAATTCATTCATGCAGTCCATGGCATTAATATTGCGTGATAACTGTCGTCGCAGCCTCCGCTGGTGTTTGGAAATCAGGAAGTTTTGTGTTGAGATTTACCGCCTTCAGTATCTGCAGTTCCCTGACACACACACACACACCACAGTGACCCACCATCCCTGTGCTCCCTACAGGTACCAGATGAACGGGCAAGGGGTGGGGTCCCTCGCCGTCGTCCTGCACGCGCTGACCCCGGGAGGGGCGAGGAAGGCACGCGGGGTCAGCCTGTGGGAGGTGACGGGCCGTCAGGGCATGAACTGGCAGCGCCACCATCTCCGTCTGCCTTCTGGCCGTTGGCAGGTCGGTGTGGGGGCGTGGAGTGGACAGGGGATGGGTGACAGGGGGTAGGGTGAGGGTGGTGACAGTGGTGGTGAGAGGGATGGTGGTGGTAGTGGTGGTGGTGGTGTTGGTGGTGTGTGGTAGTGTTGTTGTTGCTGGTGATGGTGGTGGTAGTGGTGATGGTGGTGTGTGGTAGTGTTGTTGTTGGTGGTGGTGGTGGTGACGGTGGTGGTGGTGTTATTGCTGCTGTTGGCGGTGATTGTGGTGGTGGTAGTGATGCTGGAGGTGGTCGTCGTGATGATGGTGGTCAATTCATCGGCTGCAAACAGCCTGGACAGCGCACAGATCTGAAATCAGGGTTCTTGATCTCTAGCAGATCGGTGCACTGCTGAATGGCTGCAAACTGCGGAATGATGTCTTCTTCTTCTACCCCCTCCCCCTCTCCAAACCCCCACCTTCCTTCACCTGTCTGATTCTTCTACTTCCTCCTCCTCCTCCTCCACATTGTGTATATGAATGCAGCTCCCACATTCGTCTGGGCGCTTTGAATAGTTTGACACCTGTGATTCACAGGTGAAGATTGTGATGGTGATGGCTGTGAGGATGGCGGTTGACTACTACTACTACTACTATTGATAATAATAATGCGCTGATTACATTCAGATGGTAATTAAAAAAGAAAAATTCAGAAGTAAAAGAATCACACCTTTTTGTTAGTGAATGGAGATTTTTTAAGCAAGATTTTCATTTGATTATATTCCCCTTCTTTCTTCCTCAGATCGAATTCCGAACAAAGGTCAAGCACAGCTACGGTTCAGACATAGCGTTGGATGACATCGTTTTCGACTCCCCTGTAAACGTCCACGTCTTTACGACGACAGCAACATCACCAGTCACAACGACAAGTAAACCGACACAGACAAGAATCATCACGACAAGATTTTCAACGGGGACCACCCCACAGTCAACCCAAACCAGTCCGTTGACATCAACCACCCACCAGCTCAGCACGAGTACAATGAAGTCTCCAAGTTCAAGGCCTGTATCAAAGACTACGATCACGTCCACAGAAACAAGTACCTTCTTCCAGCCGACCTCGCCAACAACCAGCACAACGATGTCTTCCAGTGAAAAGGCTCACAGTTCTTTCAGGGTCAGTGCAGGACCGACAGAAGTCCCGACAGCATCCAGTTTTAAACCATCAAGTACCCACAAAACAAACACTGTTTCGTCATCAACTACGACCAGTGTGACATCATTCAGCACCAGTGTACTGACGTCATTATCGTCAAATGTGTTGTTCACTTCCACCCTGTCAGCTGGTCCAGTGACGAACAGAGTTACACGTCACACTGTCAGCGCACAGACAACCAGACAGTCATCCACGAACACACCCACATCACTGACGTCAGTGAGAACCTCCAGCAGCACTCAGACCACAAAGAAACCGAACAAGAAGACGACCATCTCCCCACAGGAACCCATCGCCACAAGCACCACCTCATCCCCGACCACCAAGAAACCTTTCTGGTCCTCCACCTCCACCAAGGGAGAGAAATCCAAAACGACCACCAAGAAAGAAGACGCAGTGACGCCCAGACCTTCCACCCCTAACACAGCCCCCACCACCACCAAACGGAAGCACGTGCTGGTGAAGGCGGCCGACGGTTCCCGGGGCCTGAGCTCCTCGGAAAGAAGCGTCATCATCGGCGTCAGTGTGGGCGTGTTCGTCCTGCTGGTGGGGGTGGGGGTGGCTTGGGAGTACCGGAAGAAGAAGAGGTCCCAGAACAGACCGGCGAAGCAGGGGGTCCAGCAGGTCATTGCTCTTCAGACTGTGGTCCACCAACCCGCCACCTCCATCACCACCACGCCCAGCCCTGTCCACAACGGTCGGCCAGGGACCCCGGCACCGTCACTGGTGGCGTCTTCAACGGTGCAGGTACGTCTCTGACAGAATCAGTGAGGGCAGAGGACGGCCGGCAAAAGAATCAGAAACGGTTCCGGTCCATTTGTTCACCAACCGTTCAGATCCGTCTCTGACAGAATCAGCAAGGAGCCACGCCCACTTCTAAGGGGCAGCATGTCAATGTTGTTGAACAACTGACTCGAGCCAGCAAGAAGCCCGAACACGCCCGGCTTCTTTTTCCTTCCCTCGTCGGCTCCGTCCCTTCACAAGGGGTAAAAGGCCTTTGCTGGATAAAACATTTGTGTTCGTATGTTCGGCTCCGCCGTTCATTGACATCATCTTCACCACCTGTACCCAGTACCGCCCCCCCTCCCCCCAACCCCCCTTCTCCCCACTCGCCCCCCCCCCCTTCCACACACACACGACTACACACCACGCTCCTCTGTCGCAGTCCCCCAGCGCCAGCCGTCCACGGGGAACTTCGAAGGTTACGTCGCTTTGCGGACACCCACCAGAGGAGACACAGCAATGCTGTTGATTCAACATGCATTCTTCATTCCTTGCTGATTTCGTGACGAACTAGCAATAACAATCTGACTTTTCCGTGACAGCGATCGTGAACCAGCGAATGTTCTGTGACAGAGATCGTTTCAGTTATACTGCCAGACATGTATGTACTGGGGGTCTTCAACATGAAGGTCCAGAGGTCAGGAGTCAAAGTCGCCAGTTTGGTTAATCAACCGTGGACAGCCACTAAACTGACACTGCTGGTCTTTTAAGGTGCTACTGCCGGTTCGGAGACACATGACAACCCATCCGTTGCACTGGGAAAGTGTGGAGAGGGGAGGGGAGCAAGGGGGGGAGAGGGCGTAATAATTCATATATATATATATATACATTTGTTTTCTCCTCTGAGGACAAACCATCGCACATGATTGTTTCAGAACTATGTCCAGTCAACAACAACAATAACACACACACACACACACACACACACACACACAGAGAGAGAGAGAGAGAGAACTTTTAATGCTGCTGCTGCTACTACTACTACTACTACTACTACTGCCACTACACAGCGCGATGACGGGGATGGGGTGGGGGGAGTGGGGAGGCAGGGAGAGGGGGCGGGGGGAAGGGGGCAGAAAGAAGGTCCTGTACGTGGAACAAGAAGACAGGCAGGCAGGGAAATGGAGGCCAGACACTGGCAGCACTCTGACACAGGACGTGCCCATCCCACACACATGACGTCCCACTCCGCACGTGCTTCTTCACATGGCCAAGATTCCGTTCCCCTTCCTGACGGGCGCAATAGCCGAGTGGTTAAAGCGTTGGACTGTCAATCTGAGGGTCCCGGGTTCGAATCACGGTGACGGCGCCTGGTGGGTTAAGGGTGGAGATTTTTACGACCTCCCAGGTCAACATATGTGCAGACCTGCTAGTGCCTGAACCCCCTTCGTGTGTATATGCAAGCAGAAGATCAAATACGCACGTTAAAGATCCTGTAATCCATGTCAGCGTTCGGTGGGTTATGGAAACAAGAACATACCCAGCATGCACACTCCCGAAAACGGAGTATGGCTGCCTACATGGCGGGGTAAAAACGGTCATACACGTAAAAGCCCACTCGTGTGCATACGAGTGAACGCAGAAGAAGAAGAGTTGCCCTTCCTGTATTTATGTTTCTCTGTCTGCCTGTCCGTCTGTCTGTCCGTCCGTCTGTCTGTCTGTCTGGAGGAGGAGGGTACCGGCTAGACTAGTTCAGACGCTCCTCTGCTAATACATAGTCCGTGAGGGTCTGGGTTCGAATCCCGCTCTCGCCCTTTCTCCCAAGTTTGACTGGAAAATCGAACTGAGCGTTTAGTCATTCGGGTTAGACGATAAACCGAGGTCCCGTGTGCAGCACGTACTTGGCGCACTGAGAAAGAACACGTCATGGCAACGAGAGCGTTGTTGTCCTCTGGCAAAATACTTCAGAAGAAATCCACTCGGACAGGTACACAATAATATTATATGCATGCACTCAAGGCCTGACAAAGCGCGTCGGGTTATGCTGCTCGTCAGGCACCTGCCTAACAGAGGTGGTGTAGCGTATATGGATTTGTCCGAACGCAGTGACACCTCCTTGACAAAACTGAAACTGTCTGTCTGTCTGTTTGAATGCCTCTCTGCCTGCCTCTGTATTTTGCCCGTGTGTCAGTCTGTCTGTCTGCCTGCCTGCCTGCCTGCCTGCCTGTCTATCTGTCTCCTCCGTGCTCTCTATATTCCCCATTTTTCTCCCCCACCCCCGTACCCCCCACTCCCCCGCCCCCGGCCCTCTATCTCCATTCCCTCTCTTTCTTAACTTCACTCCCCCGCCCAGCCCGCCCACCCTCTCTTTCTCTCTGCCCCCTTCTTCCTTCCCACTGTCTCTCTCTCCCTTCCTCTCTAGCTCCTCCTTTTTCTCTTCCCTCTCCCCTTCCCTCTCCCCTTCCATCTTTCTAACATTAATACCTAAATCAGGTCATTTATCTCCGGCCCCATACCGATTCCGTGACTGAAAACGAAACTGATGCCTTCGTTTTTCTCTTATCGTCTTCCCTCAGGGGAGATAAGGGTGTGTCTGAGCTAAAGCGGTACAGAAAAAGACCTTGATCACAATAACCGATATGTCGATAGAGGTCAATTCGACAGGTCAAGTGTCAAGTGCTGGGTCAAGTCGCCTCCTCCCACCCCTTTACACACACACACACACACACACACACACACACACACACATATATATATATATATATATATATATATATATGTATATATATATTGAAATCAGCTTTCTGGTGACGCTTTTCTCATTGACTTGGTGTGTTTGTATGCCCCCCGCTCACCCCCCCCCCCCTTACACGAACACGCACACACACACACACATAGGCACACACGTACGCATGCAGGTACGCACGCTAACAATATGCGCGTGCAAGTAATATATATATATATATATATATATATATCTGTGTGTGTATGTGTGTGTGTGTGTCTGTCTGTCACACACACACACACACACACACACACACACACACACAGACGAACACACACACAGACGAACACACACACACACACACACACAAATGAACACACACACACACACACGCGCGCGCACGCAAGCACGCACGCACTCAAACACGCACGCAAGCAAGCACGCACGCACACACACAAACACACAGACACACACACAAACACACAAGCACACACACATACAAACACACACACACACACACACACACACACACACACATATTGAAGATGAGGGAGGACATGACAAACAATACTTTGGTTTACATTTTGGCATCTTCCAAAGAGAGATTACCTTATCCTGTACATACAGTAAATAAAAGGTTTATTGAGAGAGGGAGGGAGAGAGAGAGAGAGAGAGAGAGAGAGAGAGAGAGAGAGAGAGAGAATGTCTGCTGAAGATCTGTTTGTGTTTGAATGTGCATGATATTAAATGTTGTCTTCTCGAAATACATTGATACTGACTTCGCTTTTTGTGTGTGAGTTGTATGAGACGATGCGTATTTGAGTCACGTTATTTCCCGTTCCTCTAAATGTATCTTTTTAAATCATATTATTTTATGTATCTCCCTCTTTTTTATTGCGCACAGTCTACACAGCTTCTGCCAAGTCATGTCCTTGTCTTTGTCACACACACACACACCCCCACAGCCACACACACACACACGCGCGCGAAGTCGGGCATGCACACACAGCACACACATTCTCTTTCATTAGAACTCTCGAAAGGCGCACATGTGCACATAGATACACAGAAACAAACTCTGTGTGTGTGTGTGTGTGTGTGTGTGTGTGTGTGTGTGTGTGTGTGTGTGTTTGTGGCTGTGTGGCTGTGTATATGGCTGTGTTGTCCGGCTGGGTTTTGTGAACGAGAGAGCGTCACCGTGTCGGTTGTGTACATTTACGGTCTAAGGGAAAGCACTTCATCAATCCCTCTTCCTCTTAAGGTGGAAGGAGTTCGTTCCCGTGAATACTTTGTTCGCTCTGCTTATTCGCGCATCAACATATGAAAATAAATAAATAAATAAATAAATAAATAAAATAAGATGAAGAAATAAACACATAGATAAATATATCAATAAATATAATTATCATTAATAGTTATTTACACATTAAAAATACCCAAATACTTTTTTTTATACAGAAACAGTATAGAAAGCATAAATACAGAAATGAATACAGAAATGAATAAATAATGGATAAACAATGAATAATCATCAAATAAATATTGTGAAATTCGCACAATCGGATACACATGTGTAAAAACATGCATAGTTATATGTATGTGAATGTGACACAAAGAACGCACACACACACGCACACACACACGCGCACACACACACACACTGACACACATCCCATTTCACTTTCGAAAGGAATATGCGTGCACGCGTGTGTAATGTGTGTGTGTGCGTGTGTGTGTGTGTGAAAGAGAGAGAAAGAGGAGTGGGGTGTCTGTGTATTGTGTGTGTGTAGAGTAAACTTCTAACCAATGAATCAATCAATCAATCAGTCAATAAACGCACAAACACACGAACCATCCATTGCTTGAGAGAGACAGAGAGAGAGACAGAGACACAGAGAGAGAGAGAGAAATGAAAGGAAACGAAATGGTTTATTCAAGTAAAGGTCAAAGGAATTGTAACAGTCATACTAATCACCACAGCAACATACTACATGACAGTATACCATAATTTGCACTAATTCAGTCAAACTAATACTACAGCAACTAATACCACACATACTGCAGCAATATACCACACATACTGCAGCAATATACCACACATATTGCAGCAATATACCACACATATTGCAGCAATATACCACACATACTGCAGCAATATACCACACATATTGCAGCAATATACCACACATACTACAGCAATATACCACACATACTACAGCAATATACCAGCAATATACCATAATACTACAGCAATATACCACACATACTACAGCAATATACCAGCAGTATACCACACATACTACAGCAATATACCACACATGACAGGAAAAAAAAACCCCAACAAACTACGACATTACAACATTCAACCTTTTCAAAAGATGAGAGAGAAACACAAAGAGAGACAGAGACACGGAGACAGACAGACAGACAGACAATCAGACAGAAGACAGGCAGATATACACCGAGAGAAAAGCTGATAATGATCTTAAAAAAATAAATAAATAAAAAAAGAAAAAGAAAAAAGAATTATGTGATGGGATGCAGTAGATGGAATTTCAGTCGATGCTTTTTGCTTTTCTTCAGTCACTCTCGCCTCCACCTGTATCATTTTCCGACGCCCCCTACCCGCCCCCTCCCCTCCTACCCGCTCCCCCCCAGCTGCCTCCCCCACAATCTACCTCCCATCTCACTTTCTCTTTCTTTTCCACTTTGAACAACCCGCATAACTTTTTTTCTTCTATTTCTAATGCTTATAATATGGATGTACGTAAGTAAATTATCTCTCTGTCTCTCTCTGGTTGAATTTATATCAGTTCACACACACACACACACACACACACACGCGCGCGCGCGCGCGAAGGAGGGGGAGGGGTGTATGGGTGGAATTATCGGTTTCATTGCTTGCTGTAATCAGTTAAAAACATATACACACCCGCACGCAATGGCGCGAGCGCGTACACACACACACACACACACACACACACACACACACACACACACACACAAATCTGCGTGCGTGTTCAAAATATATCATTGACTTTTGGAAAGTTATACGGAGCACCTGTGTGTGAGTGTGAGCGTATGTGTTGGCAGGGGAGGGGGAGGGGGTGGGGTAGGGGGTGGGTGTTTGGGGTGGAAGGGGTATTGGTTGAGTTATCAGTCGGTTTCACTGCTGGGTATAACCTAAGGGACAACACCCAATGGAATTTCCGAAAGGAAATGGAAAACGTTATTTCCCAGTTACTTCCCATGATAAGTTGAATGGCCCTTCTTGATCCTTGACGTTATCTCAGAAAGCGTCTAACAGATAGATGGATGGATGGGTAGACAGACAGATAGATAGATAGATAGATAGATAGATAGATAGATAGATAGATAGATAGACAGATGTAGGTAGGTAGGTAGATAGTAGATAGATAGATAGACAGATAGCTACTCGCTAGATAGATGGATTTAAAAAAATAAAAAAAAACAGAAAGAAAGAAAGAAAGAAAGGACTAAAATAAATAAAAATAGATAAATGAATGAATGAATAAATAAATAAATGAACATACGAATCATACAATGCTAGAGAGACAGAAAGAGAGAGAGGGGGAGAGAGAGGGAGGGAGAGAGAGAAGCTGATGTTGAAGGAGGAATAAAAAGAAACAACTCAGAACTCAGAACTCCAAAACGTTTTTTTATTCAAGGATTAAGATTTTAGGCATGGCCCATTCTTCCAACCTGTCCTTGCTAATCTACATCAGTTACAATGAAACAAAGAAAGAAAGAAAAAAAATAAAAAAGAACGAACGAAAACAGGATTGTGGTGAGAGGATGCCGTGTATCAAATTTCTATGCAGTCATGCAGATTATCTCTCGCCTCCACCCCCACCTCACACCCCGCCCCCCGCCCCCGCCCCCTCAGTTTTGCAATGTCTCTTTTTTCCCTTTCCTTTCTACTTCGAACAACACAGAGAATTTTGGTCTTTTTTCTTTTTGTTTCTTTTTCTTTTTCTGTTGCTGATGTTTCTATATGGATGTAAACAAGACAACTCTCTCCCCCTGACTCTATTTATATCTCCTGTTACATTCACGCACACACACTCGCGCACACGTACACACACATACGCATCATGTGCTCGAACGGACACACACACACACACACACACACACACGTGCGTGCGTGCGTGCGTGCATGCTCATAATCCATCATTGGCTTTTGGAAAGGTAGAGAGAGAGAGAGAGAGAGAGAGAGAGAGAGAGAGTGGGGGGGGGGGGGAGGTTGTTTCAGTGTTTGCTAAAATCTAAGGGACAGCACCCTTATGAATTTTCCGAATGAATGCGGAAGAGGTTACTTCCCATGATGAGTTGGCTGGCCCTTCTTGATCTTGATGTGATCCCAGTAGATAAATATATAGACAGATAAATAGATAGACAGATAGATACATAGATATATATATATATATATAGACAAATAGATAGTTCTTAAATAGATAGAAAGTTGGATAGATGGATAGGAGAGTAGACATACAGCTAGAATGGATACGCAAATATGCATATATAAACAAAAAAAAAACAAAAAAAAAAACACACACACACACACAAAATATATATATATGAATTATATCAAATTCATAGGTGAATTTTCGTTCTTTTTTTGCTTTTGTTTTTTTCAAACGTTGTCTTATGATTGTATTCTTGGGTGTCATGAATTGGTTAGCGAGTCAGAAGTGAAAGACAAAACGTTTTCGCATTCTGTTTTTCCTATTTTTATCCTGCCTTTGGCATCTGTCCCCATTATCATTCTCTTTTTTTTTTGTAAGTCGTTTCTTTTATTCATTTCGGGAACTGGGAGGTAGGGGTGGCTTGTCTTTCCTATTTCTTTTCATTAGTTTCACAAAACACACACACACACACACACACACACACACACACACACACACACACACACACACAACACACACACACACACACACACACAGAGAGAGAGAGAGAGAGAGAAAAGAAACAACCAACAACCAACAACAAATAAACATACAAGCCACAACCTCCAACAACAAACACAACAAAAAGTTCAAGCGTTCTAGGAGGAGGAACTGATTGCGTCGTGGCGATCATTACAGGCCTGTACACACACACACACACACACACGTGTGTGTGTGTGTGTGTGTGTGTGTGTGTGTGTGTGTGTGTGTGTATTATGCAGACAGGCGTGCGATCGATAGCGTGGACCGTCACTTTGCGAACTGCAGCCTCTCTTCTGTTCCCGGAAAGACGTGGAGCTGGCTTTGTCAATGGTGCCACTCCTTCATTTTCGGTTGTTCTTTTTTTTCTTTCTTTCTTTCTTTCTTTTTTCATTATTCTTCCTTTCTTTTGTGGGCTGTCTTTCGTTGTTGTTGTTGTTGTTGTTGTTGTTGTTGTTTTGTTGTTGTTGTTGTTGTATTTCTGCAGCATGGTCATTTGCTGTAGTCGTTCCTTTTTTTTCTTTTTCTTTTTTTTAAATGTATTTTGTTGCTTGTTTCTTCTTCTCGTTTATCTATTTTATTGTATTTCACGTCAACTTTTGTTGTTGTTGTTGTTGCTGCTGCTGCTGCTGCTGTCGTTTCTTTCGTCTTTGTTTGAGCATGAGAAAGGCTGTAATCTGGGCTATGTTGCATCTCCGTATGTACTGATGTTCCCGTCCGTCCGAACGTGTTCCCTTTTCCTTTCTCTTATTTTGTTCCTTCTAAATTTAGTTGTTTTTTCGTTTTTGTTTTTTTTTTATATTTTTTTTTATCATCCTGGATTTATTTCTTTTCTATGCTCTCTCGGTTTATCTGTCTTGATTTCAGGTAATATATTACAAAAAAAAAAGAAAAAAAAAAAGGTTTTCATTGTATGTTTCTATCATTTATCTTTATCCAGTCTTTCATAAGTTCTTTCTTTCTTTTTGTCTATCGTTCATTCATGATCCCTTTCCTCCCTGGTGTGTGTGTGCCATACATTTCAGTTGTCTTCCTCTCCTCTGAGGTCTTCTTTCCTTCATTTCGTGTTCACTTCCTCACCTCTTCCTTCCATTCTTGATTTCCTTCCCCCTTTCTAACAGAGCGGCTAGGTGACTAACCTGTTAACTAACAGAGCGGCTAGGTGACTAACCTGTTAACTAACAGAGCGGCGAGGTGACTAACCTGTTAACTAACAGAGCGGCTAGGTGACTAACCTGTTAACTAACAGAGCGGCTACGTGACTAACCTGTTAACTAACAGAGCGGCTACGTGACTAACCTGTTAACTAACACAGCGGCGAGGTGACTAACCTGTTAACTAACAGAGCGGCGAGGTGACTAACCTGTTAACTAACAGAGCGGCGAGGTGACTAACCTGTTAACTAACAGAGCGGCTAGGTGACTAACCTGTTAACTAACAGAGCGGCGAGGTGACTAACCTGTTAACTAACAGAGCGGCTAGGTGACTAACCTGTTAACTAACAGAGCGGCTAGGTGACTAACCTGTTAACTAACAGAGCGGCTAGGTGACTAACCTGTTAACTAACAGAGCGGCTAGGTGACTAACCTGTTAACTAACCCTGTCACTAAGTTCCTTCTCCCTTTCTAACAGAGCGGCTAAGTGACTAACCTGTTAACTAATACAGCGGCTAAGTGACTAACCTGTTAACTAACAGAGCGGCTAGGTGACTGACCTGTTAACTAACCCTGTCACTAACTTAGTAGCTAAAGCTAATTAAGTGAGTAACAATCTTAACAATAGTTACCTCCTTAACTAACTGAGTAACTGGCTAGCCAACTAGCTTACTATTCATCCGGGTAGCTAAGCAAGCACGAAAGTAGGTAGGTAAGAAACAACTAGGCAGTGAGTAAGAAATAACAAAGCGACTAAGTAACCTAACCAGCCAACCACCCAAACCATCCAACAGATGGCAGGTACTTTCCTCCGATGATTCTGAAACATCCAGAGATGGCTATGGAGACGATCAGAATAGAGGACCAAACACGCTACAGTGGCAGTGCCGAAAAACAGACAGACTAAAAAAACAATGACAATACTCCCCCAAAATGAGTAACAAAGGAAGAAAGAACGAAGAGAAAAACAAAAACAAAGGAACATTCAGAAAGGAAGGAAAAAGACTGGAACAAAGATACAGGAGACGTGAGGGGAGGAGGGTGGTGTTGCTGGGTGGTGGTGGTGGTGTGTGTGGGGAGGACGGTGGTGTTGCTGATGGTGGTGGTGGTGGTGGTGTGTGTGGGGAGGGAGGGGGAGGAGGGTGGTGTTGCTGGGTGGTGGTGGTGGTGGTGGTGTGTGGGGAGGGAGGGGGGAGGAGGGTGGTGTTGCTGATGGTGGTGGTGGTGGTGGTGTGTGTGGGGAGGGAGGAGGGTGGTGTTGCTTGGTGGTGGTGGTGGTGGTGTGTGTGGGGAGGGAGGGGGGAGGAGGGTGGTGTTGCTGATGGTGGTGGTGGTGGTGTGTGTGGGGAGGGAGGGGGGAGGAGGGTGGTGTTGCTTGGTGGTGGTGGTGGTGTGTGTGGGGAGGGAGGGGGGAGGAGGGTGGTGTTGCTGATGGTGGTGGTGGTGGTGTGTGTGGGGAAGGAGGGGGGAGGAGGGTGGTGTTGCTTGGTGGTGGTGGTGGTGTGTGTGTGTGGGGAGGGAGGGGGGAGGAGGGTGGTGTTGCTGATGGTGGTGGTGGTGGTGTGTGTGGGGAGGGAGGGGGGAGGAGGGTGGTGTTGCTTGGTGGTGGTGGTGGTGTGTGTGGGGAGGGAGGGGGGAGGAGGGTGGTGTTGCTGATGGTGGTGGTGGTGGTGTGTGTGGGGATGGAGGCTTGGGGGGTGGGGGGGGGGGGGGTGCGGAGAGGTACAGACAATGAGACAATGACGAGGGTTACTGCAGGAGATTTTATTTTCAAATGAAAAGAAAGTGGAGAAAAAAAAACCCATAAAAGTAAAAGCAAAGAAGAGAAAGATGAAATATAAATGCAAAAAACAAACAAACAAAACACACAAAAAAAGCCCCACAAAATAACAGCAACCAAAAACAAAACAAAACAAAACAAAAACGGGAAATGCCACAGAGAGAGAGAGAGAGAGAGAGAGAGAGAGAGAGAGAACTCAGAACTCAGAACTCGAAACGTTTTTTATTCAAAGATTTAAGATTTTAGGCATGGCCAATTCTTCCAATCTGTCCTTGCTAAGAGAGAGACAGAGACAGAGACAGACAGACAAACAGAGTGACAGAGACAGAGACAGAGACAGAGAGAAACTTAAAAGAGACAGAGACAGCGAGAGAAAGAAACGAACCAGCAAATAAGACCGCAAGCAAACACACACACACACACACACACACACACACACACACACACACACACACACACACACACACACACACACACACACACACACACACACACACACACA
>NC_134897.1:38777631-38780131 GCF_041734735.1 Babylonia areolata
ATACCATCGAAATCCATTCAAACTTTGTTCATAAATGTGACAGAAAAGGGTGTTTCACAATACTTTACCCTCACATACAGGGAGGTGGTAACGGGACCATATCAAGTTTTGGTGTATGTTGGTTGTGATGCAATCTTTTCTGTCACCTTTCATTTATAATGTTCCTTCATTTCACGCTTGTTCACATGTTTTATATGTTTGTGTTAGCATCCTTTCGCACGCGACATTGCACTGAACAAAACAGTTTCTCTGTTTCAGAGAAGACACTAAGAACATGAAAATAATTTTTAAATAAAATATCCAGTATCAGTAGCTCAAGGAGGCGTCACTGCGTTCGGACAAATCCATATACGCTACACCACATCTGCCAAGCAGATGCCTGACCAGCAGCGTAACCCAACGCGCTTAGTCAGGCCTTGAAAAAAAAAAAAAAAAATAAATATATATAATATAAAGCGTACATACATAAATAATAATCTGATGAAAAAAAGAGAGATAGTAGTAATGAAAATAATGATAAATAATAATTAATAATAAAAAAATAATTAAATAAAAGGAGTCAAGGAAGTAAAACAAATCAACCAACCAGCCAAACACACAAACCCAACCATTCATGTTTCATTGTGTGTAATAAACCTGAAGGTTTTATGACAATAAAAAGTATCCTATTCTATTCACACACACACGCACGCACGACGCACACACACACACACACACACACACACAACATTTTTTAAACCAATACTGTGCCATCACCGTCAACGTCTTCACAAAACGTCACCGTCATATCATGATAATCGTTGTCGTCGTCACCCTCCTTTCTTTTCTTGTTCTCTCTCATTTTTCTCCTAAGATTTGTGTTGGGGGAAAAGACAAGAAACCAATCCGAAATGCCACAGGAAATGTCTGATAGAAATAAGGACGACTTCCCACGCTTCAAGGTGAGAGAAATCTTGGGGTTTGCGAGGAAAGCGCGGACTTAAAAGTCTTGCTGCCTGCTCACTGGCGACCGACTGAAGAAAAGCATAATTTTTTTACAGGTGAGTGAGTGTGGGGGATCTTCGTTCATTTTTAGCTGTCACTGTGCTTCCCATCAAAACAAGGTAATCCTGGGTTTTTGGTTTTTTGTTGTTGTTGTTGCTGTTAGGTTTTTGTTGTTGTTGTTTTTTGTTTGTTTGTTGTTTTTTTATACTCAGAAACTTCTTGCGGTCCTGGTCTACCTGATTAGGAAGGTTTACGTTTTACCCTTTCAGGCAAAATTTTTGGCCCAAAAGGGTTAAGGGGAGGCCCCAAGTTTCTTGTGTAACAGAGGGCCCAAAAGGTTTATTGCTTTGGGCTTGGGATGTTTAGGGTTGGGGGAGAGTTAAAAGTTTACCCCCTGGTTGGTGCCTTGGGCTACGGACGAAGAAAGCATTTTTCATTTTTGGGAAAAAGAAACTGTTCCCTGATTTTGGGAGGGGATCCTTTTTTCAAGGAAAATGTTTCCAAAACCCCATTAAAAAAAATAAAAAAAAATTTAAAAAAAAAAACCGGGGATGGAAAAATTGGAATGAAGGGAAAACCCAAAATTTGGGAAAAGATATTTTTCTAAAAAAACTTTCAAATGGAAAAAAAAAAAAAAACAGGGAAAAGGCCTCAAGAAAGGCCCCGGAACTGTATCTACATAATTGGTGGGGTGGGGAAAAAAAAGATTTTGAAAAACAATAGAAGTTTTTATATAAATTTTTTATTATATATCTATATATATATATAATATATTATATATATATATATATATATTATGGTCGAGTGATGGCCTAGAGTAACGCGTCCGCATAGGAAGCGAGAGAACCATGAGCGCGCTGGTTCGAATCACGGCTCAGCCGCCGGATATTTTCTCCCCCTCCACTAGACCTAAGTGGTGGTCTGGACGCTAGTCATTCGGATGAGACGATAAAACCGAGGTCCCGTGTGCAGCTGCACTTATTAATAAAATTGCACGCAGGATAAAAATTTAAAAAATTAAAATTAAAAAAAAGGTGGCGCTGTAGCGACGCGCTCTCCCTGGGGAAAGCAGCCCGAATTTGACACAGAGAAATCTGTTGTGATAAAAAGAAATACACACACACACACAATATATCTATATATATATAGAGAGAGAGAGAGAGAGAGAGAGAGAGAGGGGCGGGGGGGGGGGGGGGTGGGGGGGGTAACAGGCCGAACTCAACCCCTTGCAAGTTTCTACCGCAGGTATATAGTAGTCTAGGCTAACGGATTAGGCTAATCGAAGTCACTGAAGTATGTCTATCTCTTTACCACGCTGGACAACTGTGGTACTTTGACTGGTCGGTGATCGCAATGCCTGTCTGATCGTTTCTCTCACTACTGTCTCTTTGTTTTGTTTTGTTTTGTTGTCTGTATCCATCTGTGCTTGAGGAGACTACTACACATCTCCTACAAGGAGCACAAGACCAATGACTATGTGCGGAAACCCGGTCAGCAACCTTGTTGGGCCCCAACA